>NC_056746.1:1115103342-1115403342 GCF_019279795.1 Protopterus annectens | reverse complement strand
TATCAGAAAACTTGAAAGAGGAAGAAGAGATAACAGGTTGTGAAGTGACATTTTGAAGTTGGGCACTGTTTCAAACAGGTTTTGGGAAGAAAGATCAAGAATTGGTCTCAAAGCATTTTCTTTCTTCACCACTAATAACAACCTTGAATAAAAATACTTCCCCACTTGGGAAGGAGGAAAGTACAGTTTTGTACCTACCATAAATGTAGATGTTAGAGTGTAAACACTGCTGCAGTCATTACAACTGGGTTATCCTGCTGTCAGGCAGTTCCCCAGTCGGCCTGAGTTCCAAAGTCTTGGTCTGGCGTCAGTTGCTGTCGCCTCCTCCCTGACGTCAGTGCGACAGGGGTATATAGGGTGCAGCCGACGCCATTTTCTTCAGTTTTTCTTGCCCCAGATGTCAGGTACCCCCAAACAGGTAGGCAATTCAAATTGCTAATAAAACATACATAAGAAAAGCAAACAACAACTTTCAGTTACCAGCAAATACTCTCCATAGGTAGTAAAGGGTAAAAGGCATAGGTACGTACCAGCAAGTAAGAGGGGAAGGAGGGAGGGTAACCTGGACTGCAACAGAGTTTACACTCTAACATCTACATTTAGGTTAGGTACAAAACTGTACTATGTTCATCGTGTTACACTTGGGTGGAATCCCAAAGGTGAGGTGGGGAGGCTGGTTCTATAAGGCATTAGGGGTGGCTATAAGGCCCTGCAGCCCAGCAGTGGCGAAGCCAGCTCTGGATTTGGAGTATAAAGGCAAATGGTAATGCTTGGTGAGGGTATGCACAGAAGTCCATGTTGCTGCTTCCAAAATATCCTTGGTAGGTACTCCTCTGAATAGGTACTCCTCTGAGGTAGACAGTTGAAGTGGCTGTTGCCCTGGTGGAGTGAGATCTAATGCTTCTAGGTACAGGTTTCCCATGGTGAGTATAGCAGAAACGTATACAATGTCCTATCCATTTTGATATAGTCTGTTTTGAAATGGCTTTTCCCTGTGCTCCTGCAGCATATGCTACCAATAATTGCTCAGATTTTCTAAAAGCTTTGGTTTTGTCCAAGTAGAAGCGTAACTGCCTGTGAATGTCCAAGGAATGTGGTAGTCTCCCCCTTTCTTCTGTAGTTTTGGATAGAAAGTTGGCAAGTGAATAGTTTGGTTTTGAGCCACACTTATAGGTTCATAGGTTCATACTAGGCTATCTGCCCTAGGGCATTTATAAGCCTAGCCAGTGTGTGTTTGACTTTCGCCACCCATTTTAAATTAATTTTGCTATGCCCTTTTTCGAGGTTAGTATACTGTGCCTCTGTCTAACAGTGACACAGAAGTGATACCTGGGGTAAACCTATGATCTCCCATCCACTCATCAAGATTCCTCTTGAAGAGAGTCAATGAGGGACTCTGCCTAACCTGGACTGGGATTTTATTCCAGAGTGAAGGGAGCCTCTGGGTTATGAATCTGTCCCCTCCAGCATGTGGTATTTATTTCAGTGCTGAGGTTCAAGTCTCCCGAGTGCGTAGCTCGATGGGATTTGGATTTTCAGAGGTGCAGCATGTCCATTAATTCCGGGTTGGACATGGCTTTATACGTCAGGCACAGATCGCCTCTGAGCAGGCAGTATGTCACTGAGTAGAGCTGGAGTTTCTTTAACTGGACAGCATATGGCATCTGTTTGAGCCCTTTGATCCTCTTGGTGAGGTACTTTAGGGGTCTTTCCAGTTGCTGCAGGTGTCTGGTAAGGTACATCCCAAAAGGGGCATTGTACTCAATTATGGGCCTGATGAGGGATGAGTAAAGAGGCACGATGACCTCCCCTGATCTAGATGTGAATCCCTTCATGATTAGGTGGGCTATATAAAATGTTTTTCTAACCACTTTGGCCACGTGATTGTCAAATGAGAGATTGCTATCAACTTGAGTCCCCAGGTCCCTAATTACTTCTTCTGTACTTAATGGATTACCACCTATGTGGTAATTTGTGGGCACTTTATTTTTGCCAAAGGGGATGACTATACACTTTTTGGCGTTTAGCTTGAGGCCATGGCTCTGGCACCAGTTGTCTGTTTCTATGAGGCCCTTTTGGAGGATGCTTGTGTCGGCTGGAGAGTCGATTATGGCGCCCAGTTTGCAGTCATCTGCGAACTTGGTCAGCCACAGTTCTTCCGTGTTGACCTGTGCCTCCAAGAAATATATATCGAACAAGAGAGGTCCCAGGACTGAGCCTTGTGGGACGCCACTTGTAACTGGTTTGGAGTCTGACATGGCTCCAGCAATTCTAACCATGTGGGTTCTGTCCTTGAGCCAGTTTTCAACCCATCTAGTGACATAGGGGTTTATATTTAAGCTGGTGAGCTTATCTATAATGCCCGAATGAGGTATTCTATCAAAGGCTTTTGTGAGGTCCAGGTAGGCTGTGTGGACCACCTTTCCCTCGTCAATGGCCTTGGTGACTGTTTCAAAGAAATCAACCAGGTTTAAGAGGCAGGATCTGCCCTTAACAAAGCCGAACTGGGTAGGATCCAGTGTCTGTAGGTCCCCAATATCTTTATTTATGAGGTCCATGATGATCCTTTCCATAGCTTTGCAGACCAAGCTAGTCAGACTTATGGGGCGATAGTTTCCAGGATCCGTTGAGGCACCACCTTTGTGAAGAGGGACCACTGTTGCTGTACACCACTCTTTGGGTACATATCTTGTAGTAAGGCTGAGATTGAACAGTAGTTTTATGTTTGGGTTTAGCTCTTCTTGGAGTTCGTGTAGGACGCAGCCCGGGACACCGTCTGGTCCCACTGATGCTGTGTTTTTTGCTTTGGAGAGGGCAGCTCTTACCTAAGCATCTGCGATGTCAGGGGGGCAGCACTCTGCTGGGATAGATATTTGCCCTTTTGGTGGGGGGGGGGGAGTTTGCACTGAACCTGTCAGCTAGGATGTTGGCAATATCTGTGGGTTCAGTGTATTTTTTGTCATTTTGGACTAATTCTGAGCATATCTGGGAATTCCCACCCAGGTTCCTAACATAACTAAAGAAAGCCTTGTGATGATCCTTAGTGTCCTGTGCAATTTTTCTCTCGAAGCTGGCCTTAGACGATTTTATGAGTGCCCGTAGTTTTTTGCTAATACTGATCAGAGATGCCTTCCCTTTTGGGGATTTTGCTCTATCATGTAGTAGCATCCTCCTTCTATTGTATACTTTGTTTATGGCTGGGGTCCACCAGACAGGACGTCTGCCTTTGGAGGACTGGGTGTTGGTTTTATTTGGGATTGCATGATGCATGCATTCCTGAAGGTGTTCATAGAATGCGTTTATAAAGGATTCTGCGGTCTGAGCCGTATTTTCCACAGGCCAGGAGGCTTTGAAGGATTCCACCTCAGTTTTGAGGAGTATGAAATTTGCTTTAGAGAAGTTTTTCACTGTGGTTTTCAGGGCAGGGGGTGGAGGCGGGATGTGAATATCCAGTGAGATTAGTTTATGGTCTGACCTTACCAGTGAGGGAAACACTTCTGGTCTGGAGCATAGAGTCCCCATGTTGGTGATGATCAGGTCCAGTATGTTTTCCCCTCTTGTGGGAGTGGTAACAAGTTGTTCCATAGCATTTGAGTTTATAAATTCTAGGAACCTTTGGGCTAGGGTGTTGGAGCTAGAGTAATGCTCCCAGTCTATGTTTGGGTAGTTGAAGTCACCTAATATAATGGTGTTTGGAGAGAGCTTCATATTTTCCAGTGTTCTCAGGAAGGCCAAGTAGGGGTTCCTGGGTTTGGGAGGGTGGTCTGTAGCAGGCTATAAACTGGAAGGCAGTTTTACCCACTGTTAGTTGCACATGGATAGTCTCTGATGCTTCATGCTGTGCCACCAATCTGGAGGTGTGGGTATCTTTGACAAATATTGATACTCCCCCTCCTTTTGTGGTTCGGTCCAAGTTTTGGGGCCGAAAAGCATGGTATGAGGTATAACCTGGTAGTGCTGGGGTGCTCTCGGGAGCCTTCAACCAGGTTTCTGTTACTGCACAGATATCTATGTTCTCCATGCTAAGGAGAGTTTCGAGTGCGTGCATCTTGAGGTTTAGACTTCTGATGTTGAGTAGCATTACTCTTAGTTTCTTATCCCTTGTGATACCTATGGAGGTGGGTTTGTCTTTTGAGCCTTGCCTAAAAAAGGCACTATGGGAGAAGCAAGAGCCTTTGCCAATATCTGAAAGCCCAGGGGTGACAGGTGCAAGCCGTCCCCAGCGAAGCATTGTGGCTTGTCGAGCATGTCATCCCAGACTGACAGGCATTGGATCCTCTTTGAATGACACCAATACTTAAGTCAATTGTTGAAAGTGATCATCTTGTCTTCATATTGTGGCATCATTCTTGGTGAGGGTAAGATGCTACTCAAGGACAGGGTCATACCGGCCTGGGCTACATGCTCAGAGAGCTCCTCTATGTCTCTTTTCATGTAGTCCAGGGAGGTACGTCTCAGGTCATTCACACCAGCATGGACAATGACCGAGTCATATTTGTACTTGCCTTGGAGTGACCTGAGTGCTTGTGTTATGTGGCGGATCCTAGCGCCTGACAGACAGCTCACCGTGACCTTCTCCTTGTTCAGCCTGGTGAGCGGGACGTCAGTGTGCCTGACGATAGAGTCACCTATTACAAGTGTATCAGGTGTGTTGTTTAGCCTTAAGGGCTGTGACTGTTCGGCACACTGGCTTTGTGAGTTATGTGTTGCACGTGTTTTGTTTTGGGGTAGCGGTTGCTTGTGTGTCTGCTTTGGAGGTCTCTGCTGCTTAGGCAGATTTTTATTTAGTGCTTCCGAGTATGTTTTTGTGCATTTATGTGTTTGGTTTGCTGTCGTGGTAGGTCTATGTGAGACTGGAATTGTAGTGAGTGTGGTTTCCTTCTCCTCCTGACTTTTTTCGCCAGTACTGAGTTGAGAGAGCTTTGCCTCCAGTATGGCTATATGGTTGCATCTCTCACGTGTGTTGGAATTTGTTGGGAGGAGGAGAGGGTTGTCTGTGTACATGAGGCAGTTGTAACATTGCCTCAAGATTCCCAGAATCACCAGCTGGACCAGAGAGGAGATTGACAACTGACCTTTGGACATGCTACAATAGTATTGGGAATTCCTTTATAACTGAAAAAAAAGGGCCAATGGGGAACAAGGTACTCAAGGGGAGTTTGTGAGGGTGTAGTGCTTTTAATTTTTTAGTGCTGACTTATATAATTGTTTTAGTGAGCAAGTGCCAGGTATCTTAAATGCAATGTGTTACAGGTAACTTAAATGCAAAAACGACAAACAGTAACTTTCTTTCAAGTGAAACAAGGAAAGAAGTACAGTAAGCAATGCAGATATCACTAGGGATCCACAGAAGCACTGAAAAGCCGCGTTTTAAGTGGAATTAGCATTTCAGGGAAATAACAAGCAAACAAACAACAAGCATACAAACAAAGCTAGATTCAGCAGGCCTGGATCTAGTCTATGCTACAGCAAACAAGGTGTACCAATTTCAGTAAGAAGCAGCTCAAATATGCAGGCACTATAAGCCTTTAACCAGAAATTCCCAGCTCAGAAGGGCAGAGTCCAGCCTCTCCTCCCACAAGAGTGCAGACAACGAACCTTCTTAATGTAAAATAACTGGCCTGAACCCAAAGTGCTTAAACCAGAACCAATACACTTTGAGGGCTCGGTGTCTGTTATTCTAAATCAGCAGTTCCCAATGTAGAAGGATGTAAGCTACCTGTCCTGCCACCACAGTGCAGGCCACAAATCTTCCTAATGTAAAACAACTGGTCTGAAGCCCAAGTGCTTCATCCAAAAGACTTGGGATGATAGCTACACTTTAATCAAGTTACTACCAAGCAGTAATAAATACAACTGAATACTTTAAAGAATACTTTAAAGAATGCTTGGATTAGTGCTCAAGTTATACAAACAAAGCTAGATTCAGCAGGCCTGGATGTAGTCTATGCTACAGCAAACAAGGTGTACCAATTTCAGTAAGAAGCAGTTTAAATATGCAGGCACTATAAGCCTTTAACCAGAAATTCCCAGCTCAGAAAGGCAGATTCCAGCCTCTCCTCCCACAAGAGTGCAGACCACGAACCCTTTTAATGTAAAATAACTGGCCTGAAGCCCAAGTGCTTAAACCAGAATTAATACACTTTTAGAATAACAGACACTGAGCCCTCAATCAGCAGTTCCCAACTTAGAAGGATGTAAGCTACCTGTTCTGCCACTACAGTGCAGACCACAAACCTTCTTAATGTAAAACAACTGGTCTGAAGCCCAAGTGCTTAAACTAAAAGGCTTAGAATGAGTTACACCAAGTAGTAATAAATACAGTTGAGTACTTTTAAGATGATGCAAAAGCAAAATAAGGTAGGAAGAAACATAAATACAGTAAAAGCAGATACATTTTTTTTTGAGTGAGCAAATGAGATGGGCCCAGGAGTTACAGGGCAGAAACAAGTGCAAATGCAGGCCTTCAAATCAGAAAGTTGAGAGTAATGGAAGACCGCCCAAATGGCCAATAACTACAAATTCTGGACCAGAACCACTCCTTATGTGGTAGACAGGTTACCTAGTGCTTACCACTCCCACTGATAAGCTAGAAGGCTTCCCTCCAACACAGAAAGGCTTGGGGGGCTCAGAAGCTTACAAATAGTCCTGGATACAGCAAATCTGTATCTGGAACACTAATTACAGGAAAGGTAGGAAACAGGCTTAAATTTTTTTTGATACCACCTTTGGCATAAACATAGGGTTAGTTCTTTAAGACGCCCTGTCCTGGTGGAAAATGAGGAAAGGTTCCACTGCCATTAGTCCCCTGTAATTCTGAAATTCTTCGTGCTGATGTTATTGCCAGTAGCAGAGCAGTTTTCAAAGAGATGTATTTTAATTCTGCTGTGTTAGCTGGCTCAAAAGGAGGTAAAGTTAATTTTTCCAAAACAAAGTTGAGGTCCCAAGTTGGGGTAGGTGCTCTACGGGGCGGTCTTATGTTTTTAGCCCCTATGAGGTACTGTTTGAGCAAAGGATTAGAAAAAATGGTGGATCCGTGTTGTAATGAGCAGAAATGGCTGAAGCGTGGATCTTGATGGATGAGAAGGAGAGGCCCTTGTCCAGCATCTCAGTTAAATATTGAAGTATCTGAGGAATGTTTGGGACAAGAGGGTCAAGGCTGTGCGCCTGGTTCCAGGCACAGAATCTCTTCCATTTATCCGAGTAGGCTTTCCTGGTGCTAGGCCTTCTCGCCTCCAGAATGACATCCATAACAGCTTTGGAGAGAGGCATTGCTTGCTTGACTAAGGAATTTTCCACGCAGCTAGGTTTAAGTTCTTTAGCTGGCTGTGAAGTATCTGATTGTTGTGCTGTGTCAGTAGATGAGGGATTTGAGGCAAAATCCAGGGTGGTTCTTGTGCTAAGTTCTTTAAAATTGGGTACCAGTGCTGGCGTGGCCAGTCTGGTGCAATCAGGATCATCTTTGGTTCTTCTTGCCTGGCTTTTATGAGTACCTTTGGAAGGAGAGGTAAAGGAGGGAAAGCGTATACTTGCAGGTTTTTCCAGCTGAATGAGAGGGCATCCACTTTCCATGCTTTTGGATGGTAACCCCTTGTACAGAATTTCTGTAGCTGGCAGTTCATTGGGGATGCAAACAGATCTATGTCCGGGCTCCACCATTTTTGTGACATCATTCTGAATATTTGTGGATTCAATTCCCATTCGTGGGGATCCATGATGTTTCTGCTTAGGTCGTCTGCCAGTGTGTTTTTCTCTCCTGGCAGGAATTGTGCTTGCAGATGAACTTGGTAGTCTAGAGCTGTGTTCCACAAGGTCATGGCTTGTCTGCAAAGGGGGTAGGAGTGTGTGCCCCCTTGCTTATGTACCACATAACTGTGGTGTTCTCTGTCGTTAGTAGTAGTTGTCCTGGATGCAGCAGGTCCTTGAAAGCTATAAGTGCATTTTGTACACCTAGCATCTCTTTTTGATTGATGTGAAGATGCCTTTGCTCTGTGGGCCACTCGCCCTGAATACATTTTCCTGCCATATGTGCTCCCCAGGCGTAATCCGATGCATCTGCTGTCAGTGTTTGCCTAGCTGTGGGTTGAGTAAAAGGCTGTCCCTTGTTGAGGTGACAAGCTTGAGCCCACCATCGAAACTCCTGTTGAAGGCAAGGAATTAGTTGTATAACGGTTTCCAAACTTTGACAGTGTTGAGACCATACACTCTTTAGGTACCATTGTAGTTTCCTCATATGCAGTCTGGCATATGGAATTAGTAGTATGCAAGATGCCATGTAGCCCAAGGCCTGCAGAATTTTTCTTGCAGGGAGTTGGGTCTTTGTTTCCATCAAATGAAAGTACCGAGTCCGTTGTCCTTGCTTGTCTGGCGTGAGATGAGCCATCTGGGCCGTTGTGTTCAAGCTGGCACCCAGGAATATTATCTGTTGTGAGGGCACCAGTTTTGATTTCTTTTAGTTTACGGTGTACCCCAGACAACTTACTAACTTTTTTTACAAACGCCAGATGCTTTAGAAGAATGTCCTTGCTCTCTGCTTGAATCAGGCAGTTGTCCAGGTATGGGTAAATTTGAATTCTTTTTTGCCTGCAAAATGCAATTACTGGTGCCAGGCACTTTGTGAAGACCCTGGGTGCAGTAGATAAGCCAAAGGGCAGTGCAGAGAATTGACAGTGCACTGATCCAGCTAAAAATCTGAGGTATCTTCTGCAGTTTTGACTGATAAGGACATGCAGGTATGCCTCCTTGAGGTCCAAAGTCACGAGCCAAGCTTTCTTGCCCAGCATGGGAAGAAGCTGCTGTAGTGTCAACATTTTGAATTTTGGAACATTCAGCAAGTGTTTAGAGAAGAAAGATCCAGAATGGGTCTCCAGGCTTTGTCCTTTCTGGGAACCAGAAAGAGTCTTGAATAAAATCCTTGTCCTTGCTCCTGTGGTGGTACCTTTTGAATAGCTCTCATGTCCATGAGTGCTGTAATTTGTTTTTGAATCTCTGCCCATTGATTTGGTGGCAGATTTGGCATTCCTTTTAACCTTGGCAGAGTGTGAAAGTGGAACCTGTAACCTTGAGATACAATGTTGAGAATGCATTTGTCTTTGCTGATGCAATGCCAATTGTTATAGAAAAGTGCCAGTTTTCCTCCTAAGGGGGCTGCCAAGAGAGTGCTGTTTGGCAGCTGTAGTGGGAAGTCATTGAGGCTGCTTTTTATAAGGTTGTGTCCTGTCTTCCTCTTCTTTCTGGCCTAGTGTACCCCATTGTCGAGGCCTGTAATGACCTTGTGCTTGACCTCTACCTCTTGTATGTCTGCATCTGCCCCTTTGAGGTCTGTCTGTGACTGGAAAGGACCAATTCTTTGTTGGCCAATTTCTGCTAAAACGAGGAGGCTGAACCTGTAAGAAATCCTTCACCATTTGCATAGATTTTGCCTTATCCTCCATCTTCTTTAATACCTCCACTGCCTTAACTCCAAACAACACATCCTGCTGCAAAGGTGCATCCAATAATTTTGCCTTAACATGATCTAGTAATGTATGTTCTTGTAACCAAGCATGCCTTCTAATGACAGAGCCTGTAACTGCTACTCTACAGGAGGCCTCTAAGGAATCAAACCCACATTGCAAAGTATGTTTTCCCACTTGTTCAGCTGCATGCAATAAATCCTGCATTTCTTTAAAATTAGGAGGATCTGAATCTGGAAGCATCTTTTGTTTCAACTGAGACATCAAAAATTGCTGATATTTTAGCATGTGAAACTGGCAATTTAAGGCTCTCATTGCTAAAGTTGCAGACGTATATACTTTCTTTCCCCCATCTGTCTAATGCTCTGGAATCTCTGTCAGAGGGAACTGGGTTTTTTGCTGATGAGGCCTTAATCCCTTTGGGTACCTGAGAAATGGTTTCAGGGTCAGCAACAGGGCTTTTATACAGAAATTTGTGAGAGTCAGGGACTCTGTAATATCCATCAGGTTTAACTGGGGCTGGAGGTAAGGAGTCAGGGTTTAAGCTGGATTCAGTGCACACATCATCCACAATATCTAACACTGGCGGAATAGCCAGGGGCCTGTGTTGAGGCAATAAAAGGAAGTCTCTGAGCCTTTTCTTGGATTCTGAGTAATCCTGACCTTCCCAATGGAAATGCTTCCTCATGGTATGTATGGTCTCCCCAAAGGAGTAGTCCTCAGGCGGAGAGGCTGATGGAATTGATTCCTCAGCATCAGAATCCTCATAAGGGGGTAAGGAATATCCTAGGTCTGAGGATGAATCTGAAGAAATGGACACCTGGTCGGAAGATTCATAGTCTGCATCCTGTCTGGGCCTTTATCAGGTGGGGGATGGGACCCCCTGAGATCAGGGTGATTAGGTCTTCGGCCATTTTGAGCATTTGTTTCTTAGGCATGGAAGCCTGGCCTGGAGAATGCTGTATCTGTTTCTTTGTTTTTAAGGGGGCCTTAGACTTAGCAGAGGGTTTAATGGTTAACTGGGTAGGTCTGAAGACACCCTCTGAAGCTGTGGATTGCTCAGCTACTTTGGTTCCCTCAGAAGGGTTAGTTTCGGTAGGCTGAAAACCTACAGCGTCTGAAGGCCCAGCCAGCTCCACGTGGGAGTCGGAGGCAGTCTGTGGTTCTGTGGAAGCACTCGTCAGGGACTGCGTAGGCGCCTCGCTGAAAACCGGAGAACTGGCGACCGGCCTAGAAGAGGCCTCGTCATCAGTTTTGGGCCTCGGATGCCTGTCCTTGTCTTTGCGCTTTTTATGTATTCCAGTTGTTGGAAGTTCCAATGGCATGGTGTAATTGAATTTTCTGCCAAAATAATGTCGGGCAAAATCAAACCGACGTTTAATAGTGCGCTTGTTAAACCTAGCACAAAACCGACAACCAGTGAGGTCGTGGTCTGGGCCTAGGCATGGAATACAATAGGAGTGAAAATCCTTATGAGGTATTTGCTTCCTACAAGAAATACAGTTATTAACTTTTACTGCCATCGGTCTGAGGCAAGAAAAAGTTTCCCCAACGGGGTACTTAGCTTTGTAGAAGACTTCGGTATGAAAATCTCAGGAGTCCGCTGACCGGCACTTAGGAAATGCTTCTGCTTTGGGCACCGTGCAGCAAGAAAGACTGGAGAAAATGGCATTGACTGCATCTTATATACCCCTGTCGCACTGATGTCAGGGGGGAGGCGACAGCAACCGACACCGGACCATGACTTTGGAACTCAGACCGACTGGGGAACCGCCTGACGAAAGGATAACCCAAGTGTAATGACTGCAGCAGTGTACCATGATGAACATCTAGTTGTATCACTTCTTTGGACAACATGTGATGAAGAACTGGTGGAAACAAGAATTTGATCTAGAGGATGAGGAATGATCCCCTGGAAAGGGAGAATATCCTCCCAGTGGCATCTGTAACGATGAATGATCTTCAGAACCCTTTCGTCTGAAACAATCTGTTGTCAAATATCAGTAGAATCATACACACATACTGTAAACAATGTGTAACAGAAGAAACTGAATTATATAAAGCCAATGTTTTCCTCACAAGAAGAAACTGCAGATAAAACATTCCTCATATTTTCACAATTTGTCAGAACAAACATGAACCTGACAATTCAAAATTCTGAAAATCAAATCTGCAGAAGTATATACTTTTCCCATACTTACCAATAATTTACCCATCTTTATCAGAAAGAGTAGAATTGGAAGTACCTAGCTGCTGGGTCAGGTTTGGGAATGGTGTATAAAAATGTGAAAGATTGAGGAACTTAATACATCCTATCTGCTGTTTTTAGGGTCAGCTGGCTGACTATTAGGAAAATAGCAGGCAGAAACACACACACATCCTCTAAAGCAGACAGAACAGGAGGAATGTGTGTAGGTTCTGGAAATGACTTCTGCAACATCCCACAGTGTTGTCTGAGAGACTGAGAAAGCTCAGTGTTCACTGTCACTAAACAAGAATCAGGGCAAAGTAACTGCTGCATTAGTTGTTTAGGTAGGATGCGAAGAGATCGCAGAAAGTTTAGCTCCAGTGATGAAAAATCAAGGTGGTCATGCTGGATTGAGGGACAGCTCGTGAGGCATTACGACACTTCTGCTCAATTTGTTCTTAGTGCACTGGATGTCCCCAGTATCCACATTACTATCAGAAAGGGATAAGATGACATTGCTCAATGCCAAACTCTCATGGCCTCTCAACATAGGGGATAGGAGTGCCCTGTTTGCTGATGTACCAAACTACCAACACGTTTGTCCAACTGTACAGAAATCACACCCTTGGGGTGGACACCCTAGAATGCCTGCAACGCTAGGAAGACTGCCCTCATCTCCAAGATACTGATGTGAAGACTGACCTTTGTGTGTGACTAAATACCTTGGACTGTCCTCCCTTCGAAATGCCCTCACCACCCTAAAAGAGAGGCGTCCCTGGTTACAACATCCACAGGTGGATCCATTTGGAATAGACGTCCTTCTGTCAGATTTATCCACCAGGAGATGTGATGCCTGCAGATTCGCGTGATATGAATTTTTGTATGCAGCAGATGAATGTTTTGAGACCACTGTAAACTAGAATCTACTGAAGTAGTCTCATGTAAAACCTGGCTAGTGGAACCAGTACGATTGTAGAAGCCATTAAACCTAAAAGATGAAGAATCAGCCTTGCTGTAGGAGAAGGGAGAGTACTTGCACAGCAATAAGGTGCAGGGACAGCACTCTGCAGTAGGAAGTCTTGTGATCTGAAAATCTGAATACAGGTGACATCTGATAAATTATATTGGTTGAGTCAGGGTAAGATGACTTTTGGATAGGTTAAATGTGATCTCTGGATCTTGCATTAGATGGAGCAGAAGGTACAGATTATTCACTAGCAGATCACCATCTCACAAAGCCAGTGTGCCGAACAGCAACACATATCTCACAAAGTAGTGTGCCGAACAGTCTAAGCCCTTAAAACTAAACAACACACCTGATACACTTGTAATAGGTGACTCTATCGTCAGGCACACTGACGTCCCGCTCACCAGGCTGAACAAGGAGAAGGTCATGGTGAGCAGCCTGTCGGGCGCTAGGATCCGCCACATAACACAAGCACTCAGGTCACTCCAAGGCAAGTACAAATATGACTCAGTCATTGTCCATGCTGGTGTGAATGACCTGAGACGTATCTCCCTGGACTACATGAAAAGAGACATAAAGGAGCTCTCTGAGCATGTAGCCCAGGCCGGTATGACCCTGACCCTGAGTAGCATCTTACCCTCACCAAGAATGATGCCACAATATGAAGACAAGATGATCAATTTCAACAATTGGCTTAAGTACTGGTGTCATTCAAAGGGGATCCCATGCCTGTCAGCTTGGGATGATATGCTCGACAAGCCACGATGCTTCGCTAGGGACGGCTTGCACCTGTCAACCCTGGGCTTTCGGATATTGGCAAAGGCTCTTGCTACCCCATAGTGCCTTTTTTAGGCAAGGCTCAAAAGACAAACCCACCTCCATAGGTATCACAAGGGATAAGAAACTAAGAGTAATGCTACTCAATGCCAGAAGTCTAAACCTCAAGATGCACGCACTCGAAACTCTCCTTAGCATGGAGAACATCGATATCTGTGCAGTAACAGAAACCTGGTTCAGGGCTGCCGAGAGCACCCCAGCACTACCAGGTTATACCTCATACCATGCTTTTCGGCCCCAAAACTTGGACCGAACCACAAAAGGAGGGGGAGTATCGATAAGATACCCACACCTCCAGGTTGGTGGCAAAGCACGAAGCATCAGAGACTATCCATGTGCAACTAACAGTGGGTAAAACTGCCTTCCAGTTTATAGCCTGCTACAGACCACCCTCCCAAACCCGGAACCCCACTCGGCCTTCCTGAGAACACTGGAAAATATGAAGGTCTCTCCAAACACCATTATATTGGGCGACTTCAACTACCCAAACATAGACTGGGAGCATTACTCTAGCTCCAACACCCTAGCCCAAAGGTTCCTAGAATTTATAAACTCAAATGCTATGGAACAACGTGTTACCACTCCCACAAGAGGGGAAAACATACTGGACCTGATCATCACCAACATGGGGACTCTTTGCTCCAGACCAGAAGTGTATCCCTCACTGGTAAGATCAGACCATAAACTAATCTCACTGGATATTCACATCCCGACCCCACCCCCTGCCCAGAAAACCACAGTGAAAAATTTCTCTAAAGCAAATTTCACACTCCTCAAAACCGAGGTGGAATCCTTCAAAGCCCCTGGGCCTGTGGAAAATACGGCCCAGACCGCAGAATCCTTTATAAACGCATTCTATGAACACCTTCAGGAATGCATGGATCATGCTATCCCAAATAAAACCAAGACCCAATCCTCCAAAGGCAGACGTCCTGTCTGGTGGACCCCAGCCATAAACAAACTATAGAATAGAAGGAGGAAGCTACTAAATGATAGAGCAAAATCCCAAAAAGGGAAGGCATCACTGATCAGTATTAACAAAAAACTACGGGCACTCATAAAATTGTCTAAGGCCAGCTTCGAGAGAAAAATTGCACAGGACACTAAGGATAATCACAAGGCTTTCTTTAGTTATGTTAGGAACCTGGGTGGGAATTCCCAGATATGCTCAGAATTAGTCCAAAATGACAAGAAATACACTGAACCCACAGAGATTGCCAACATCCTAGCTGACAGGTTCAGCGCAAACTTCTCCCCCCTCCCCACCAAAAGGGCAAATATCTATCCCAACAGAGTGCTGCCCCCCTGACATCTCAATGCTCAGGTAAGAGCCGCCCTCTCCAAAGCAAAAAACACAGCATTAATGGGACCAGACGGTGTCCCGGGCTGCGTCCTACATGAACTCCAAGAAGAGCTAAACCCAAACATAAAACTACTGTTCAATCGCTTACTACAGGATATGCGCCCAAAGAGTGGCGTACAGCAACAGTGGTCCCTCTCCATAAAGGTGGTGCCTCAACGGATCCTGGAAACTATCGCCCCATAAGCCTGACTAGCTTGGTCTGCAAAGCTATGGAAAGGATCATCATGGACCTCATAAATAAAGATATTGGGGACCTACAGACACTGGATCCTACCCAGTTCGGCTTTGTTAAGGGCTGATCCTGCCTCTTAAACCTGGTTGATTTCTTTGAAACAGTCACCAAGGCGACTGACGAGGGGAAGGTGGTCCACACAGCCTACCTGGACCTCGCAAAAGCCTTCGATACAATACCCCACTCGGGCATTATAGATAAGCTCACCAGCTTAAATATAAACCCCTATGTCACTAGATGGATTGCAAACTGGCTCAAGGACAGAACCCACATGGTTAGAATTGCTGGAGCCATGTCAGACTCCAAACCAGTTACAAGTGGTGTCCCACAAGGCTCAGTCCTGGGACCTCTCTTGTTCGGTATATATTTTTCCGAGGTACAGGCCAACACGGAAGGACTGTGGCTGACCAAGTTCGCAGATGACTGCAAACTGGGCACCATAATCGACTCTCCAGCCGACACAGGCATCCTCCAAAAGGGCCTCATAGAAACAGACAACTGGTGCCAGAGCCATGGCCTCAAGCTAAATGCCAAAAAGTGTATAGTCATCCCCTTTGGCAAAAACAAAGTGCCCACAAATTACCATATAGGTGGTAATCCATTAAGTACAGAAGAAGTAATTAGGGACCTGGGGACCCAAGTTGATAGCAATCTCTCATTTGACAACCACGTGGCCAAAGTGGTTAGAAAAACATTTTATATAGCCCACCTAATCATGATGGGATTCACATCTAGATCAGGGGACGTCATCGTGCCTCTTTACTCATCTCTCATCAGGCCCATAATTGAGTACAATGCCCCTTTTGGGATGTACCTTACCAGACACCTGCAGCAACTGGAAAGACCCCAAAAGTACCTCACTAAGAGGATCAAAGGGCTCAAACAGATGCCATATGCTGCCCGGTTAAAGAAACTCCAGCTCTACTCAGTGGCATACCGCCTGTTCAGAGGCGATCTGTGCCTGACGTATAAAGCCATGTCCAACCCGGAATTAATGGACATGCTGCACCTCAGAAAATCCAAATCCCATCGAGCTACGCGCTCGAGAGACTTGAACCTCAGCACTGAAATAAATACCACATGCTGGAGGGACAGATTCATAACCCAGAGGCTCCCTTCACTCTGGAATAAAATCCCAGTCTAGGTTAGGCAGAGTCCCTCATTGACTCCCTTCAAGAGGAATCTTGATGAGTGGATGGGAGATCGTAGGTTTACCCCGGGTATCACTTCTGTGTCACTGTTAGACCGAGGCACAGTATACTAACCTCGAAAAAGGGCATAGCAAAATAAATTTAAAATGGGTGGCAAAAGCCAAACACGTTCTGGCTAGGCTTATAAATTCCCTAGGGCAGATAGCCTAGTATGAACCTATGAACTAGAGATAGCGGTTAGGAGCCAATTGTTGAGATACAGGGAAACCTGGATTTCTAAGCAGGCAAAGATGTACTGCCACCACTGCCATTAACTTGGTAAACACCCTGGGGGCTGTGTTGAGAGTGAAAGGCAGGGCGCTGAACTGATAATGATTGACCCCAACCAGAAACATAGGACTCTCCTTGAATGTTGCTCTATTTTTACATAATATAAACACATCTTGGAGATCTGTGGAGCACACGCAATCGTCCTTCCTCAGTACAGGGAAAATAAATAGACTTAATTGTGACCAAACAGATTTTGTCTGTTTTACAAATTGGTTTAAATGGCCCAGATCCAAAATGGGTCTGATGTCCTCTTTTATCATGGGTATGCAAAAGAACTTCAAATAGACACTGGACTCTAACTAGTCTTTAGGGACCAAACTGGATGACTCTTTTTCTTAGCAGCTTGGAAACTTCTACTACTGTGGAGCTTTCTTCTTTTTTATTGGAAGAATGGAAAAGGAAATTGAATAGTCTGCAGGAATTATGTTTAGCACCCAAGAATCTGTTATATATTACCAGGTTTGTGAGTGCATGGATAAGCATACCCCTCTCCCATCTGCCTCCAGAGTGCAGCAGTCAGGCAACCCTTCAGGAGCACTGACAGCGCTTCTCAGTGAAGGGACCATGAAAGCCCTGGTTCCGCAGTCCACCTTTGTCTCTAGGGCAACATCCATTGCAATTACATCCTTCTCTGCTATGAGAAGGTCTATCCCCAGTGCTGTCATGAAAAGAGCTCAGTGACTTACAGAACCACATCTTCACTCCAGCCCTTTTTCCTAGTAGTTATCTGTGGGTTGGAGAAAGGGATTCCCTCTGCAGTGAGAGTCTTACCATCTTTCTGAATCATGGTTAGTGTGTCTTTTACCTTGGGTCTGAATAGAGTGGAGCCATCAAACGAGGCACTGATGAATGACATCTTAAAGCTTTACTCAGAATCATAAAGATGCATCCAGGCATGCCAATGCATGGTAATGCTGGTGCTTGCCATGCCATCAGATGCACTGGAAAGCAGTTGCATGGTTACACTGGAAGTAGACTGGAGGGTAGAAAGCGGTGAGTCCATGATCTTCTGAACATCTGCAAGCAGGTTACCTGACAGCAACTTACAGAGTTCTGTGGTCAGGTCTCTCTAAAATCTAGTAACATGGGCCAAACAATTCAGCACTCTAAGTGCGAAATCATTGAAATGTATGACCTTTTCCCCAAATTGATCCATAGCCCTAGACTCACTGTTGGGGAGATGGACCCAGGAACATTCCTCCTATACTTCCTTTTTAGTGACTGCAGCTGCCACCATATCATCCACCGGCAGACCTTTGCTCCAATATGTTTCCTTTCTTTTGGTGCTGCCAATATCCTGTCACTTTTTTTGGCAACTGATTCCACCACATCAGGGTCCTTCCATGCCTGTTGAGCTATAAAAGGGCATGAGGGAGTCAACAGGTGGTACCACCTAGGATGATGTTCAGCTGTAACCAAAGGCTTACAGAAAGACATGCTTATCTGGTGAAGGATTCTCGATGGACCCCCCCACCTCTCTGCTTAATCAATTCAAGGATCTTCTCAAAGGTGATGTCTTCCAAGGAGAATCTAAGGAAGTCTTCACCTTCATCCAAGTCTCTGTTTTCAGTGAAAGAATATGGAGTTATACCCATATCAGTTTCTTATGAACTGGTTCTGGTGGGAAATCAGAAGGTTCCAAATCAGAGTGAGAGGTAATGCAGCCTCAGACGCCTGCAGTACTGACTGTTCTTGTCTGATATGGTGATGGGAGGCAAAAGCAGAATCCTGCCTGGGTTTGAGTGGAAGCATCCTTTCCCAGACCATTGATAGGACCCTCTCATAAGCCTTGAAGGCCAAAGTCGTCACTGGCTCCATAGGTTTCCTCCTATTTACAGATAGAATAGATACCTCAGAGATGATGGTCTTGAACCTGAAGCTAGTCTCTGATTTGAGATATCGAGTGCCGAGGCCCCAAAAGGGAGGGACAGTTCCAACAACTTTGGTGTCGACCCATATCTCAAACCTTGGCAACAAACCTTCAGCTCAGAGTCTCTTCTGGATCTGAATATACCAGAATTGAAAGAGGAAGGGATGCTGTCAGAGTTGAAGTAACAGACTGTCGGCTCTAACAAAGGCACCCTGGGGCAGGTTGGATCCAAGGCAGTTGGGGCAGAAGGGTGGACTAGGACCAGATAAGGAAGAGGAGGGGTAGTTGGCCCAAGACCTGGTACATTCTTACGGACAGCACTGAGAGAACCCCAAGCTGGATTTGTATTCTAAGGAACATCTACATCATCCTGTCCAAGTCTTGTTTGGTTAGGGTTCTAGGTGACTGGGTAGAAGATGCCACTAAAGGTGGTCTTGAATACCTCCGCTACTGGAGTATCGTGAAGTGTAACCTCGGACTCATCAGACTCAGGCAGAAATGGGACTGCCTCGGCAAGGGTCAGACCCAATAAACCATTTGTTCCAACTGTCAAGAATTTTCTGATCTGGACCAGATGTCACCACTGGATATGGGGATTGCTTCCTTGACTTCTCAGAATCTGCTTTATCCGATTTATACTTGTCTGGAAAAGAAAAAAGTCAGCAGCAAAAGATTTGATGTTCCACTTGTGGACCAAGAGACCACTTGTGAGGCAAAAAATAGACCCTCCTACTATGCCTTTCAGTGAGGCAATTGGCTCTCCCAGGAAAGTACATTGCCATCAAGAAACAATGCAAAGCATTAACCCAGTGTCACACTCACACAGCTTCCCAGCACAGGGGGTAGAATCTGGTTCCTCCTTGTTTGCTGAAGTACCAAACTACTGTTATGTTGTCTGTATACAAAGAAATCACCCCTGGAGGAAAGAGATCCTGAAATAAAAGTAATGCAAAGAAGACCACCCTCATCTGCAGCACATGGATGTGATGACTGCCCTCCTACTCTGACCATGTACCTTGAACATTTCTCTCTCTCAATAGTATGCCCTTCACCCCAAGGAGGAGGTGTCTACTGTCACTAGTGCAGATGGAGGGAGCAACAAGAAATGTATCCCCTGTGATAACAGCGAGATCATCAACCACCAAGGAACCTGGCTCCTGCAAAGATTAGTAATTTGGTTAGGTGACAACAATGAGACCTCTCTATTTGTGACTACTGTACTCTGAGCAACTACTGTAGGAATTAAGCTAGGTGAGCCACTAGGTCTAGAACCCTTAGAACAACATCTGCCAGAGGAGATGAGAACTGGAGCAGATTCTGCATTGCAAGTCTTAAGACTGGACTCTTTCCGGATGGAGACATAAGCTGCATGACCCTATGTCCACATGGCATCCAATAAACTATATAGACTGGGTTGGCTGCAATTAGGACTTCTTGTAGTTGACAGAAATTCTCAAGGACAGGCAGAGCTGGAGTAGCTAATCCCTGGCCTTGACCAATGATTCCCTCAACCTATTTGCGAGGAGCCAGTCATCTAGGTTTGGGAAGAGACTGATCTGGACCAACCTCAAGTTCATTGCTAAGACAGGCAAGTGTCCTGGAGGTCGATCAATCATATCCAATTGCTTGCTTGTATGCAAGGCAAAATTGCCTGCAGTATGACCATCCTGAAGTGAGTGTTTTTGACATATTGGTTGAGTTTGTTCAGGTCCAATATCAGCCCGAGTTTCTTGTTTTTCTTTGGAATAAAAAAGAACCTGGAATAGTGTAGCAGCTAAGGATATGTGGGAAGAGACTAATCAAAAGATAATAAAAAAAAAACTGAGAAATTGGAAGATCTGTTTTATGGATACGAATAGCAAGATACAAGTAGTTAAAATGCTTTTAGCCCCTTTAGCTTTATACACAGGTCCGGCATATTTTTATCAACCAGAGAAGAAGTTGTGGACAGCAATTAATAAAGAGCTGAAGGATTTTATCTGGGAGGGGAAGATGGTAAAGAGTCAAATGGGATAAGCCAATTCTTCCAACAAAACAAGGTGGTCTTGGATTACCTAATTTAAATGGGTATTTCAGAGCTACACAGTTAAGGCTCCTATACATGGCACAAGCACAAATTTATAATTCAAAGTGGAAAGGAATGACAACAAAACAGGGGGAAGCTCAAGAAACAAGGAGAGACTAGGATTTTGGATGCAGATCTTTAAGAAGAATAATAACAACATTACAGAATATTATATTTGTGAATTAGTAAAAAGTATTCTTAGAACTAAGCCAACATGGGAATGGAAAAAGGAGATTCTGATGAAATGAATGACTGCAATTAGGGATACAGTCTACAGGCAAGAAGGCGATGGAATTTACTGCACTGCAAATAGTGAACTCTATGTAAGATTAAATATCTTAAATCAAAGAAATAATGCTTGTTTTCTTGCTTGACAAGGTTTTTCTAATTTTTATGAAGTTTGCTTGTTTCAAGCCATTTTGTCCTTAATTATCTTAATAAAAATATTTAACTTGTTACTGAGATTTTATTACTGATTCTAAGTAAATAAATGCTTAAAACTAGAACTATAAAATATATAACCATGCTTGAGCATGCAGAATGGGTATGTTTTAGTCTGAATTTCTTATTTCAAGTATCTTTTTCTTTCACCTCTTCATTAATATATTGCAAACATTCAAATAGCACAACATGTCTTAAGAACAGGCTTATCTGTTCAGTTTGCCTCTACTGATGTAAGATATTTGAAAAATAAAGTCTGCCATTCATCTGGTCAACTTGAACACAAGCAGAAATACAACATTTTATAGCTGCCTTTCAAGCCACTCAAGGATCACCTTAGAAATATACATGTCTACTTAAAGTACAGCATTTGTTGAAAAATCGTTAAACAGCACAAATACGCAAATAATATTATAATGTCCACAAATAATGCAGTTTGTGACAGTAAAGGATACATCTGCTTGTAATTTCGATGACAAAGAACATGGGACTTGGATGGCGACGTCACCAGAACATGCAAACAAAACATTTCAACCATTTGTAACTAAATGTCTCCATTTTTACTTGAGCATAGCCACTTTGCACACTGTTTTCATGTTTAAAATATTCTTAGGGCAGCACTATACTGGGGGGTTATCACTCATGCTCCCAACTGCTGAGGTTCTGGGTTCAAATCCCATGTGGGTGGAGTTTCAATGTTCTCCCTGTGTTCATGTGAGTTTATTCTGGGTACTCTGGTTTCCTCTCACAGTCCAAAGACATGAAGGTTAGGTGAATTGACTATGTGTATAGTGTGGGAGTGAATGTTGTAGTCCATGCCCTGCAATGAGTTGGTACTTTGTCCAGGGTGTACCCTGCCCAGTGTCCTATGCTCTTGGGAGATGGGCTCCAGATCACTGTTACCCCGAAATGGGAAAAAGTGGTTTTTGATTGTGTATGTGTGTGTGTGTGTGTGAAATATCCTCAGTAGTAGTCAATGTGAATTGGGAGACTTCACATCTGGGAACACACTACGAGTCATTTGAACTGTTGTACAATTCTATTACATCCCCAAGATAGTACTTGATGTGTAGAAAAGTTTGGTTGTTGTTGCAAATTGTGTAATACGAAGTAAAATCAACCAAATTTTTAGCATCTGCAAACTCAGTGGCCTCTGCAAGGTGTGTGGCCTCCACTTGATAAGCCATGATATTTTCTTTCACTTTTAACTGCTCTACTGTCTCCTGCAAGCCTTAGTAGTGTGTATGAGCCATTATTTCAGTGGTTTTACTGTACGTTTTTGGATACTTTAGCAGATTAAGGTTGTAAAAGTATACAAATCAACCAATATGAATTTCAAGTAACATCTACAAAAAGCTCAGTGCTTTAAATCTCCAGTATGCAGCACACCAAAGTAAAGTTATAAAGTCCTAATCACCCAACATGAATTTCAAGTAACACCTACGCCAAGCTCAGTGCTTTAAATCACTGGTCTGCAGCACACAGAAATAAATTAATTTTATCATTCTCCTGTAACCTATACATTCTTTGTAAGGCTCTCTGCACACCACCGGGCACAACCTTTACTATCACCCTTCTTGTTCATCTCTATTTCTCTGCAAATACTTGTCCCTCCCCCACTTAAATTTCCTTTCTTCCTTTTTACCCCTTCTCACTGTTTTGTGTTAATGCTGTGACATCTAGTAAACCCCACCTTATACTACAGCTCAATACCTTGCATTTCTCTTCCTTTTACCACTTCCTTTGCATTTATAAATATTCTGTAATAGTCTAAATACGGATTATTGTACTCTACATTTCCAGTGATAGGATTCTGCTGACAGATGCAGTCTGGTTTCACTTTCTGTATGTATTCCTCTACCTAGCCTTTTTGGACACATTCCTGTCCTGTACTTTCATTTCTTTACTCTCGTGCTGCCTTTTTACCTTCAAACAGCCTCAGCCAATGTTTAGTGCCATCTTTTCTCTCACTTTTAACTGCTCTACCATCTCCTGCAAGCAGGGTTGCCAGATTTCCAACTGGCCAGGTAGGGATAAAGTGAAGACTAAAAAAAAAATAAATAAATAAACACAGAGCTACTTTTGTTCAATGCGGAACTCTGATGTTGCGCATTAAAGACCTAGCGTGGAACACCCTTAAAAAAAAAAAAAAAAAAAAAAAAAAAAAAAAAAGGGGTCCTCCACGCTAGGTCTTTAATGCGGAACATCAGAGTTCCGCATTAAACAAAAGAAGCTCTGTGTTTAATTTTTTTTTTTTTTATTGGCCCAGGCCAATCAAAAATAAACAAATACGGAGCTACTTCTGTTTAATGCAAAACATTGCAGTTCCACATTAAGCAGAAGTTGCTCTGTTTTGCGATTTTTTGACTGGCCCGTATGCCAGTATACGGGCCAATCAAAAATCGCTAAACACAGAGCTACTTCTGTTTAATGCGGAACATCGCAGTTCCGCATTAAACAGAAGTAGCTCTGTTTTGCGATTTTTTGATTAGCCCGTAAACCGATATACGGGCCAATCAAAAATCACTAAACATGGAGCTACTTCTGTTTAATGCGGAATTGCGATGTTCCGCATTAAACACAAGAAGCTCTGCGTTTAGCGATTTTTGATTAGCCCATATGCCGATATACGGGTCAATAAAAAAAAAAAAAACAAAGCGGAGGCTGCCCGGGATTTAAACAGGCAGTGCGGGACTCGGGATCAGGCTGTTGATCTCGGGACAGTCCCGCCCAAATATGGACGTCTAGCAAACCTGCCTGCAAGCCTTAGTATGTGTAAGGGTATGAGCCATTATTTCAGTGGTTTTACTTTTAAGTTTTTGGATACTTTACCAGATTAAGGTATTTTTTTTATCTTCATTTAATGTACATATTGTATTTTTCTTTTTTGAAATCTGTTGTAGTAACAATACTCCAATGCAAGTTTTTGTATTCAGCTGTACTGTAGTGATGTCCAGTTCTACATTTAATGTTTATTTTTGATTGTATCTATCCAGGGTTATTTCTGGGATGTTTGTGAGTTTGCTAACTGTTTCTGGTGTCTATAAAAAAAACTGCCTAGCAAATAAACCTCATACACTATAAACTGTTTTATCAGTTTAGAGGCTTGGCTTATTCAATGTTGATTTAGCTACGTGAATCACTACAGTATGGTGAGATTAATGGTCTGTTCTAGTTGTCTGTATTGATTAAGACACAGTAAACCCAACTGGCTGATGGTTGAATTTGTTGCATTTCTCTGCCTATAGCTTGTGTCTAGTCACAACCCTGTTAGCTTATACAGTATTAGCACTTTCAGGAAATCCGTGGTAATAAAAACCTTTTATTCTAGCAACTTTCTAAGACATACAAGTAATATTTCAAATGTGTCCCTGATTTTGGGTCTTTGCTCTCCCCATATATTTTGGCTTTTTCCAGATGTCTTGTGCTACAAAGTTGAGAGATACGGCTGAGTTTCAAGTGCATTTTACAAGAAAGTGTGTATCAAGTGTAATTTACAAGGAGATGAGAGCTTCAGGGGAAGAGAAGTTTAATGCTGTTTGTATGCCAAGTCTGTTTACAATGTGCAACTGTTGTTTGGCAAATATCACTAGTATTGTGGTAAAGTATTTGAAAGCATTAGTAGCACAGCAGAGAGTATAGTTGTTTTTAATGCAAAAGGCTGTGGGTTCTATTCCCACACCATGCAGATTGAGTGCTGGTATTGCAATGCCCTTTGGATTGCTGATTATTTGGTGCATTTTAAGAGGGGATATGGTTCTGCACTCCTGAGTGTGCCCTCCTTTGTATGAGATGCCTATTAACTATGAACTTGTCGGATTGTTAATCATTCCATATTGCAATATTACCACCTTACCAATTTTTTTTTAATGTAACATCAGCAATTTAATTCTTCAACGGCAGCAGGCACTGAATTTGAAGATGAAATACACTGAAATGTAAAGTTCTTTACCAGTAGCAACCTCTTACAGCTCTTTTTAATGTGGAATTATACAAGATGATTTTTACTTCTGCAGAGACTGTGCTTATTGACTGATATTGGTAGATTGTAATGACAAATGTCTGAGTGTCCTTTTATGTTAGAAAATTTCTGAAATGAGTAGTTTTGTCATTATTGGTTCATACATCATTTTATTGCTTACTGAAAGAATGTTCAAAACTGCAAATTTAAAACACATTCTAACAAGTGGATTCAATTTTATTAAATGAGATTTGTAACAATAACAATTTTGTTTGCCTGTTTCTTGTTAGGAATCAGTGGAGAAGCAGCTGTTGAAAAGGGTTCAGAACAGTGACCCCTTCAAGAAAGAGACCACGACGCCTTAGCTTTCAAAACAGCCAGGAGATGTCCACTGATGAGACTGATGACTCTACCACACCCAAGCTAGAAAGGTCACCACAATGTAGCACCCCAGAGCTTGACCAGTTGGGTGTGGTAAGAACACAAACTGAAATATAGTGTTTTGTATAAATGCAACTTCTACAAAGAAAACATTAAATTTCAGAGTACATGTTAATTGCAATTACAGACAGTCTAAAGATACAGGAAAGACATTATACAACTCTACAGGAGATGTACTAAAGCAAGGTCAGACATGCTTTCATTGACTCTGATTTTACTAAGGGGCAGGATAAGCCTACCTAAATTCTTCAAGCATATCCTTGCTTCAGGGAACTGGCTCATGTAAGCAAATGTGCTAATTTTAAGTAGATATATACATTTAACCAAATTTTAAATGAGATATGTTGATATCAGCTGAGTCACAATAATTGATGCAGAATGAAAGATGCAAAATGTATTATTTTTGAATACTCACAAAAATATTACAACTTTTGATCTTTTCTCGCTAATCCTTACTTACCCAGCTACAACTCATATATATATATATATATATATATATATGTTTGACATTGCACACACTCTCTCTGTCTGGCTGTGTGTGTATGTCAGCTTATGGATAAGCTCCGACAGATCCTTGACTGAGGGAACTGCTGTTTAACTGATCTGCAGACCTGCTGGGGGACCTTTTATGAGAAGGCACAGTTTTATGCAGCATTTAGAAAGCTCATGAAGCCATCATTGCTGGACAAAGGTAATTATTAGCTCTTGTTTGCTTCTGAAAAACTGGGCTTATACCATCATACTGTAGGTAACATTATGAGTATGGATAATAAGTACCACATACTAGGGTTGTCAAACATATGGAAAGTATCAATCTGATCATGTATTTCAATTCATTTTTCCATGGCATCTACTCTACAACATACATTTCCAGTTCAGTCTTGACTACTGAGACTGGACTACCACCACACAATAATTACCTCAAACCTATCAAAAAATTAAATGCTGCATAGGTCCCAAAGTGTTTCTTTATTTCTGAAACGACTTTACTGCATGCAAACAAAACTCCAATGTAAATACACTTTGATTTAAATATACTGTGTTGAGTATAGAAAATTGTATTGAATTTCAATACTTTTATTGGCACTGTATCAAAATGTATAATTTCCTGTACCATGATATCACAACCGGCTAAATGTATACAAAAACTCTGAACTACCCTGTGGTTTTGAAAACAAGTGGCCACAGTAAATCAGATGTCTGATTTTATTTTTAACAGTGAAGCACTCAATTGCCTTAATGAAGGTTTTACCAGACATGTTGCCATCACCTGTGGCTCCACCCAAGAAGTTACATGCAAGAGAGGCTATGCTTCACATCCTTGAGGTAAGAAATTTGTGAATTTTTGATAATTTATACATTACTTCAGCATAAATTACAATTAATCATTTTTGTGGTCATAATCTTTTTATTTTTTCCTTGTTTTGGTCAGTGTAAAGAAGACCACAACACCTTTCTTCAGACAAGGCCATTCCTCAGCCCTGTCATGATTGTCTGCAAAACCAACTGCTTCCTGGCCAATGGAATCATGCCTTTGATGACCTTCCTGAAAGAAGACAAGTGTGATGTATCTCATGGCATGTTATTACACCTTTCACCTTACATATACTAAGTGCATTGCGACACTACTCTCTCTCTGCTGCAGACTGAAGTACAGTCAGATACCATCCATGACCGTGACATGACCTCTTCATATAGAACAGCTATGGATGACTGGAAAGAAGTTCCTTGCCGAGTAGAAATACACAAAGCCTTTTTTTTTCCATTCCCGGTCGTTATTGTGTCCCTTGTAGTGCAAGACATAAACCAAATTTGATTTCATCTTTAATTGATGTTAGGGTGTTGGTTTACTTTGCTGTTTGTCTACTCATAAAGTCACTATATTTAATATATTGCATATGCTGACATTCTCATTTTCACAGTAAGCAATGGCCTTGTTTTTGCATGTTGTTCTGCCATGCATGTCTCTGGATAAAGAATTATTTAAGCAGTCAGTCAATTTGTAGTATAGTATACTTTTATTTGTAAAGTCCAGCGTATTTTGTCTAATTTCAAGGCATTTAAACCAGCACTGAATGTTAAATTCAAGCAACATTTCCTACAATTTTAGACAAAAGGGCTTATGTTTTGCTTTGCATCTAAAAAAAATACTTGGTTTTAGTCTGGCTGCAATGGTTTTAAGATAGAATTCGTAAAAATGTTTCAAGACCATGGCTATCACTTTCTAAATTAAAGCAAACTTTCCTACATATAAATCTTAATTTGTTTTCTCTGTATTAAACAAATTTACTTTTTTTAAGTCTAAATGCACTAGTTTATTTACTTGTTTTAAGTCTGATGAGCTAGTTTATGTACTTGTTTTAAGACTGAATGCACTAGTTTATTTACTTGTTTTAAGTCTGAATGCACTAATTTTAAGATGCCCATAGGAGTTTGGAGGCTAGAAATATTTACTTGTTTTAAAATATTCTTGGCAAGTGAAAATTTCTTGTTCTGTGGGCAGATCATTTTGCTTATTTTAAGTAATATTTACATAATTTTCTATTTTTTTTACTTGTTTTTGAAAGCTGAGGTTTTGCAGTGTGGAGAAAACTTGCAAAAGAACAAAGGTATTGGGAGCAAATAATTAGAGAGAGAGAGAGAAAGGTAACGGAATGGGAAGAGGCCAATAATTTATTTGGACTGCAGGCTAGAGAGTGCCTTCCTTGTCAATGACTGATATCAGGGTATAGGCAAAGAGAATGAAAGGGAAGAGTCAGGCTGCCTATTAGAAAAAGGTGCTCAATATCCCTGGTTCTGCATACTTCCACAACCTGTGTGTCTACATCCATTAAAGGGGCTGCCTCTACAACATCTGCCCCTAGCAGAGGAGGACTCAAAGGGTTTACACAGAGATTTTCAAAACCATAGGGATTTGGATCTCTTTTGGTTCCTGTTGCGTGATAATTGTGGGGTCTCAAAAATTCCTATTTCAGTCACAGTCTTCCCATTCACTCTTTAACCAATGGACCATACAAGGGAGGACCCATCATAAAGACATTGGTAAAGGACATCTTCAAACTGTCCACAAATCCTAGCGGTGGAGCCATGTATGACACCTCATTGGGATTCCCATGCCTGCCACCTCTGCTGCTTGATTGGCTGCATTATGTAATAGCCACATGCAGAGATTAGTAATTTTAATCATCAACCCAAAGTTGCTTCTATTTGTTTCCTAAAGTCAGTAGTGGGTGGTCTTTTCAGACAGGTTAGGCTGTGTTCCAACAAATCTCTCTGAAATCAATTCATGTCTGTGTTGTAGAACAAAGTCTGTAAAAAAAAAAAAAACGTGGCTGAAACATATGCCTACTTCCCCATTTTGTTCAATGCACAAGACTCTGTTGGATGGATGGATGGATGCACTGACAGAGGATGCACCTTCCATCAAATCTTTTTTAATTGCAGCTGCCATGGTGACGGAATCAACTAGGGAATTCTTGGACAAAAACAACTTGCCTTTGGGGACCGGATAATTTTGTTGAGATTTCTTGAAACACATTTGGAAAAGTCAGACTTCTACCAAGAAGTAGAGTGGTGTTTAACCATATTTCCCAAATAGATGCTACTCTACCTGGGAAGGTGAATCTGTGGGCCAATTTCCTCTTTGGCACATAAGTTCTAAAATCTCACTAAAGTTGAGATCCTCTGGAGGTGATGGGGGAAACCATCTTGATCCTCACAGTCAAAGTCCAAAATGACTGACTCATCCAGGGAGTAAACATACCTCTCTTGCATGTCCTCTTGGGAACCTTGAGTGTTGGGGAACCCACGTCATCAAAGTCCTACATATGGGCAATACATATGAGGACACTAGTTTGACTCTGACCCTGAAAAGTAAGAGAGGGTCCACACAGAAATGGATAGATGCCCACAGGTGGAACCTACAACAATGGAGACTGTGTAGCCGCTCTACGGGGGAAGAAGGTACTATCCTCCCCACAACCTTGATTGCCACACTCATGTCCACCTGATTCACACTGAGCATTGGTGCTCCCCCCTCTGCATAAGAGACAGGCAAACCTGATGAGGGAATCCCAGAACCAGACAGAGTAGTTGGATCCAAAGAAGGGATCGGAACCACTGCTTAAAAGCTGACACTAACATAGAAAATGGCATCAACGAGGATGTGACTCAAGATTACAATCAAGTGTCAACACAGTGGCACCAGTGCCAACAGACACTAGAATCCAAAAGCCACAGAGCCAAATGAACTGGACTGGAAGGCTTCTGAGCCAAAGGTAGGGGTGCACTCAGTGCCAAAGACATTGGTTCTTGATGAGAGGCCAACTTCTATCCCACCTTATCTTGAGGTTGGATCAGGGAAGCAAGCAAGCAAAGAGGATGAGGGGCTAGCCCATTCCACATTCAGAGCAGAGGGGGAAGGAAGAAAACCTACATTGATTTGTGTTCTGATGAAAGTCCTCATTACACAATCCAACAATAAATATGAGGCACATCTGAAGGACCTGAATGAAAATTAAGATAGGGGATAAGAAGGTATTTTGAAAGCTCACTATCAGAAGAGGTACATCACTCTGTGTCCAGGACAACTGCTTTGATGTCGATCAGCTCTGAAGAATGTGGAGCTCATGCCAGAAATAGAGATGGAGTTGAAGAACCAGTCATCTCCAATCTTATAATTTTTGAATTTCCAACATCTTAGGACTTTTTCAATCCCCTTTTCTTCAAATTCAGATCCTTACTCTTGTGTCTATTTTTAATCCCGCGGTGGTGGTACTGTGGTAGCTTTGTCGCCTCACAGTAAGACGTTGTCCGGTTCGATTCTCAGCTACAGCATCTTCTGCGTGGAGACATGCGTGAATGGGCGTACCTTCGTTGAAGGTTGTGCATCAGGGCTGGTAACTCGGCACGTAAAAATCAACTACCAATCATTAGCGGATAGGAGTTCCGCTGTGGCGACCCCTAACTGGGAAAAGCCAAAAGAAACAAACAAATTCTTGTGTCTGTTTTTCTCCTTGCTGTGGCCATCTTTGTTCTTTTGGTGGTTGTCTACCTCTGGGTCTGGTGGCATCAAACCCTGATCAATACTGATGAAGGGTGTTACCCGAAAGCTTTATCTTGTGACTGGTGAATAAACAGAGTACTGCTTCACTGTTTTTGTTTTATTCTGACTGATCAAGCCCTTAATCACCAACTTGTTTCTCCTATTTAACATGTGTTGTCTGAAGTTCTTGCAGATCGGGCAGTCAGGAATGAAATGTTCAAAATCTTGACAAAATGCACTGATTGTGCAAATCATGTGGTAGAATTTTGTGCCCACACTGGAAGCACATTTTGAAAATTTTCTTTTCCTTTGTTATCCTCCATAACAAGCTGTAGTAAGTCAAACAATCAAAAGAAACAGAGCAAACAGTAACTTGTATCTATACAAAACTATATGTAAATGATACAACTGCAACTAGAACAAAGGGGAAAAAAACAACAAGATTGTCTAAATTTAAATGTTCTATCTCTATCTTAAATGTTCTATCGCTATCTGTCTAGCTATACACTTTTTATACGGCAGGCAGGCCGAACATCCATGAGCTGAGAGAAGAAGAGGAGAAACATGGTAAAAAGGGAAGAAAAGGAGCTCAAAAGTAAAAGGAGAACAGGAGAGGAGTCTAAGAAATGCAAAACACTGTAAAATGAAGCCAAAAACGGCAGTCTTGATGAAGTGTAAGAGGTGGAGCACTTATCTTTTTACAAGCAGATCACAACTGTGTCTTAACATTGAGACAGTAAATGAGATCCGAGGGAGCTTTGCTTTCTGATGCATTATGGAGGGAAAATTTAAAGGAGTTGAGACTGGAGCACTAGCTTTGCCATCTTGGATCCAACAAGCAGCTAACAGATGGCAGGGTGTCCATGGGTGGAGATAGCAAGCAGCTCAGAGATTACAGGGATAGGATGAACAGGATCCAGATTTATAGATACAGCTTTTTTTTCGGGGCCCACCACTCTACCACTTTCAACATCTGGGTTGGCTAAAGTTGAAAAACAAACTTATCCACTGTTGGCAAATGAATTTGGCTTTCAGAGACTTACAGTAACACATGCATCCACAGCTAAATGGTACTTGCATGTCAGTGAAATATGATTACTAGCCAAAAAAAAAAGGTGTGTGTGTGTATTTAAGATATTGGAGACAACACTTTTCCTCCTTATATTCCAGTACAGCATAATGCCCTTCCAACACATCCAAAAACATACAATCATTTGTACAGCAAATTAAAAAACTGTCTTTTCAACTTCTTTAGAATATTAACATGCTGAGGGGGGCGTGGCCAAGATGCCGGTCTGATAGCAGCAGAAATCCATAGCTCTGCTTACATTTTAATATCCTGACAGGATATATATACTTTAATTTTTAGAAAAATCTAACTAAAAGTATACTAAAAGTTAGACTAACATAGACTCTCTATTATTTTCTAAAAATTAATACATAGTCAAAAGAATTTTTTAATTATTCCGGTCAAGAAGTTTTCTACTGGAGATCTTAACATGAGCAACTCGAAGAACCCATACCAGGAGAGTGCAGTGAAGAAAGAACTACATCTTATAATAACAAACATCCAAAAACTAAACCACAGCAAAAGAGACACAAGTGCTTCAAAAAGCAAAGCTCTAACCAAACAAAATGCAAGTGAAGCACCAGCAGCTGCAACAAATGGTACAGATGCCAAAACTTTAATAGACAAAGAACGAAAACAGCACCAAACTGCATCACTAAACGCTTAACTTTCTCACTGTGTTTTTCGTTCCAAATGGAACTTTATCAGATGAATAAACATCCAAGAACTGTCACTACAAATGGACAAATTCAAAAACAAAATGGATATTATCAAACAAGAATGCAGTAAACAACTGGAACTTCTAAATGAAATAGTAAAAAAAAAACAATCACAACAGATTCTTCCCTTAGAGGAAACAGTAACTGGCCTAGATACTAGACTAACAGAAAATGAACACCACAATGAATTTCTTCTGAAACAAAACACCAGGCTGATTGAGAAACTAGAAGACCTTGAAAGTAGATCAAGGAGGAACAACATAAGAATATATGGAATTCCTGAGAAAGAGGAGGGTGCAAACATAATTTAATCCCTCAATAAGTAATTTTCATCAGCACTAAACAGACCTGAATCCCTCTCTTTTGGAACTGAGAAGGCTCATCGGTCCCTGGCAAATCCAGCTTCATATCGGAGTTAATCTAACCCCAGGTCTATAATAGTTAAATTTCTTTCTTCGCAAGACAAGGACTTATTGCGGAAATCAGCTTGGACTAATTCCCCTATCAAGAAGGGTGAAAAAGTTATTCGTTTTGACAATGATTACACCTCTACAGTCATATGCAGAAGAAAGGAGTGTGTTCCTCTAAGTCCTTGAAAAAAGCCAATATTAAAGCTCCAATTCTTTTTCCTGCAAGAATAAAAATCATCTTGCTAGAAGGAGTGAAGATCTTTGATTCCCTGCAAAAAGCAGTAGAATTTATCCAAAAGAAGAAAATACTGTCGGACATAGAAGAAATGGAATGGTCATCCCAGAGTTTGAAGAGACAGGGAACAAAAAATGGATGGTCTGTGAAGGAAGGAGCAAACAAAATTAAGAAACTAAAGAACAAATGAATAAATTCCTTCTCATTTTAAATGCTTTGTTTTATGAATCATAATATATTTGATTCTGGAAATTCTCTATGCTGTAAGGTAATGTGAATCATCTTTATTATTAACTTTCTCTTTTCCTTTCTATGTCTACTTCTTCTAATTACATACAGTACTGAGCATTTAAATTACATTCCCTCTCTTTCTTCCTATTCTTTTTTGTTACTAATGCTTCTTCTCTCTCTTTCCCCCATTATAAGTACTTTACATACTTTTCCCTTTTAAATAACTACAAATGATGTATGCCTTCTAATTCTTCAGTAATAGTATAATTTGACTTAATACCAAAGTGCATTTTTTCTAGTGGGTCAGTGGTGGGGAAACACACACACACACACACACACACAAGGTTCTTTTTTTTCTCTCTCTCTGGTTTGGTTAACTGGTGACTGATATGACTGAAATGTTATAATATCATTTTTGATTTGAGGCAGCTGCTCTGTTGCTTCTAAATAGCTGTTTTTATATGAAAGGGTTATATTTTTTCATGATGTTGATATTTTATTAGGAAACTGGTGGTCTGTGTGACTGTTCTCATTGTGGAGATTCATGATATGCACTGACAAGGCAGCTTGAGTGTTTTTTTTTGTTTTTTTTTTTTGCTTTCTGTAATCTCAAAGCTTCAAGATCTGAATTTCCCACCGAAAATGCTTTTTTCTTCACTAGACACAACTTCCGTTGTGTGCATGAGCCTACTTTGATACTTTAACAAGTTTATGAAGCTGCAGCTTGAGGAAACAACAGTGATGACATTATTTCACCTTCTGAATTTGTTAAATGGTTGTACTTAGAATTCTTTTCTCTTGAAATTCTATTATCCTTCACTTAGATACTTTAAATGGTAAATAATTAGTTCTGATAAAAGTGCTTAACTCCTTTAAAATGCCTACGTTCTCTTATAGATGCATACATTCTGCAGCTTCAATGACACTATTAGTAACTAAATGACATCAAGTGAACTAGGAGCTGCATTAACATCAGACTTATGTTACATAACTAAACCTTTAGTAACTAAACAGAGAATTGTGAGCCCCCCTTTTTTCCTCTCTCTCTCTCCCCCCCATTCCTGATGAAACACATCATTAATTGTTAAATTATGAGTAATATGTGTATAATTGCAAAATATAACAGTTATGTTGTAATAAGTGTTATATATATAGATCCTTACATGAAAAATATTAGATAGATGACTGACAAAATGGTCAAATCATCTGATGTTTTTGAAAAGTCTTGGAAATATTGACAATCTTCTTAACCTTCAGCTTCTAATGTTTATACATACTTTGATCTGATGTGTATTTCTGGCATATCTACATATTAGAGGTGCTATTATCATATGTGACATATTCATATACTTTCAGATATATTGGACACTCTCATTCTAATGTATATTTCATAGATTCAGATTTCTTTAGTTGCTTTTATTTTTTATTTTTATACTATATTCTAGGCAGAGATGGCTAATTTGTGTCTTTTGGTATTAGAGAGGTGGTGGATGGATGATTTATTTAAGTTTTTAACTAAACCAGAAACTTTATGTTTCATGTATGTGTTTGTAAATAGATTTGAGTTTTTGAAAGTAGTGCTTAATACACGTTAAGCATCCATGATAAGTAAGTTTTCAGTAGATTTCAAGTCAACACGGAAGAAAGGTCTTTCAGTTAGTAATAACATACACATACTCAATGGCATAATGTTTACCATTAAATATTAATGGTTTGAACAATAATGTCAAAAGAGCTGGTTTGCTTAAATATATCAAAATGCATAAACCCATATCATCCTTTTACAGGAAACCCATCTATTAAAAAAATATCTACAAAAATACTCATTCAATGGCTATACCACTCTGGTTGATTCATGTTTTAAGACTAAGAGAAGGGGCACTCTTATTCTATGGAAAAATACTTATAATATGCCAAGAATTATAGATACAATTTCAGATAAAGATGGGATGCTAAGCATGGTTATTTTGGAAAACCAATAGGAAGTATTATTCTTTGATTAATACATACTGGATACCAGGACTGGGTACTAAATATGTTGACAAATATTTGAACCTGATTACTTTAAATGCAAAAGGGGAAATTACAGCAACAGGTGATTTTAACTGCCTATTATCAGGCAATGATACTTCTAAAAATGGTAAAATAAAACTAACATCTCAAGCCAAGAAGTTAAACGACGTTACAAACCAGATGAACCTTAAATATATATATATGGTCTAAGAGAACATTACTACTTATTTTATGCTCACTACTCATATTGGTTTGGTACACAAACAAATATTGATAAGGTCTTTGTATCAAATAATATACACTCTAAAATAAGTGATATATCTATAATGACTTGTCCACTTTCGGACAATAATGCTATAAACTTCACATTAACTACGTATACAGATGATTTAAGATTTCTACAGAGAATTCCTGCTTACATAACTAAGTTAAAAAACTTTAGGGGAATTGATAATGAAAGAAATAGACATGTTTATGGAAACAAATGATAATGGTGAAGTGACTAATACTATACTATGGGACACCTTTAAACTTTATATATATATATATATATATATATATATATATATATATATATATATGGTAGAATAAAATCTTGGTACCTTAAATAAAGGAGAGAGTGGGACAAAGAACTTTTAGACTTACAAAAAAAATAGACAAGATAAAAATGGATGCAAAACCAAATAAAGTAGCACATAACGAAATTACTAAGTTAAATCAAAAATACTTAGAAGTTCTGAATCATCATAAACTTGGAAAAATTTAAATTACAATCTTATGCTGTAAATCCCAAATATCTACATAAAATAGTGGTAAGATAAAAAAAAAAAACAATCAAAGTCTTATTTATGAGATTAAATATAAAAGTGATGGTTCAGTTAAGAATGCATCTAACTTAATGGGCATATCAGAAGTGTTCAAACTACTACTATAAAGATATAAATAATAACACACTACTTTTGGTGACAGATAATGTAATAAATCCTTTTATTAAAGAAACTATAACTACTAGGGTGTCAATTCAACAAAATAAGATATTAAATAAACAAATAACACAAACAGAAGTGAAAGAGCAAATAAAAAAAATTAAAAGATAATAAAACTCTAGGACTGGATGGAATAACTCCTGAACTATGTAAGATTTTTCCTGAATATATAATAAAGAAAATGATGAGTGCCTTACTATGGTTAAGCAAAAATGTGTAACACCCCCATACTGGAAATGCTCAATTATCTCCCCCATATTAAAGCAAGGTAAGGACCCCAAAACTTGTGATTCATATAGGCCAATCTTGTTACTAAACACGGATTATAAAATGTTCATGATAATATTAGCTAACAGGATAAAGAAAATATTACTTAATCTAATACATAATGATCAGACAGGGTTCATTCTTCATAGAAAAGTGCAATACATTATTAAATTACTATCATTAAGAGACAGCATGCAAATACAAAAAACTATTATCAGCCTAGACATAAAAAGGCTTTTGATTCTATTAGTTGGTCTTATCTACAAAGAATTCTGACTGGTTTTGAATTCTCCTCAGATTTTGCCAACTTATTAATGACATTTTATAGTGGGGCACAAGCTTATGTGAAAATTGGATCGTAACTATCCTCACCACTAGAAATCCACAAGGGAACTAGGCAAGGTTGTCCTTTGTCGCCATTATTGTTTGCTCTTTCAATGGAACCTTTTGGTACATATATAAGAAACAAGCAAACTATAAAAAGCTTTCAAATTAATAAGGACTATTGTCCTAAGATAAAATTATTTGCTGATGATATGTTAACGTTGGGTGATATTGATGGTTCTTTGCATGCTGTTATAAATACCTTAAGCAAGTTTGAAAGAATTTCAGTGCTTAAATTTAATCATAATAAATCCAAAACATTACCAATTAACAAAAAGATGAACAAAAACCTAAGAGAGACTAGCCTGTTTAACTGGGAGAATGATATATTAGAATATTTGGGTGTCAGTATAAAGTATACATGGAAAGAGTCTGCTAAACTAAACTACAATGATTTAATAACCACCATTATTGAACTAAACAAGAGATGGAATAAAATGCTGTTCACAATGGAGAACAGGCTCTCTAATTAAAATGATAATTTTACCTAAAATTTTGTTTTATATACAGTCACTGATACTACCCTCTCCCAAAAACGTATTTAAAAAATTAGATTCCATGCTACCTAGGATTGCATATAAATGGCACATTAGAGCTTGGAACAGTAATGGGATAGCATTCCCTAGCTTAGATCTTTATTCCAAATCAGTTACAATTAATGTAATATTACATTGGATCACACCTACCTATATATCTGGCTAGAAAATAATACATGAGATTCACATAACTGATGTCAGAACTACAGAAAATCAATTTACGGAACAATATGGAATAATAGAGTTCACTGGCTTTTACGTGAATTTTGTTTATTTAATAAGAAGTTTGATCATTTTTCTTATGGCATTAATCAAATATTTAATAACTTTACAAATATAATTGATTGTAATTACAACATTAAACAATTTCTATTTTTTATATTCCCTACAGTATACTCCTCTGATTGCCTACATTCTTTCAATATCAATGCAATGGAAAAATTAAAGGAAAATAACTTGATATTCTGGCATCAGTTTATTGAAAATAAGAGTATTAAACCATTAAACTCTCTTTTATGTAGTTTTGATCATAGTCAAGACAGTTCGTTGTTTATACACTCATTACAGCAGTTGATAGAAAACAAAATGAGAGTATTAATCAACCTAGAGACTGAATCTGTACCTAGTTTGATTCCGCTTTTTATTAGGTGTCTTGAAAAGACAGATAATCAAAAATTAAGTATCTCACCTATCTATAAGACACTAAGACAAGACCACTCTAAAGTTTGACTCAGATTTTTGGAATTACTATGTAAAGATTAATGGATAACAAATATCTAATAAATCCAAAAAATTGTTATTGAATTCTACGTATGGTATCCCTTCATTATTATATTGGAGATTGTACACATGGAAACTTTAGAATAGGAGTTTCTATACTCCACATAAAATAAATCTTATACTCAAAAACAGTGAAAGTAACATGTGATGAATTACTAGAGGCCAACCGGGGTCACATGCTCATTGAATGTAGAAAAGTTGTTCAATACTGGAAAGACTTCAGACATTTTGTAAATGCTTTATGGTCTGATAACTGTCATATTTCTAACTCACTAATCCTATTCAGTGTTCCTATACCTAATGTAATACCTAAATCTCAGATTCAGCTACTCTGGTCAATTCTTGCAATTGCCAGAAAAGTTATTACCTTGTACTGGAAAAGTAAACAAGATTTGATGTTTAAAGATTTTAATTTAGCAACAATTTGTAAAAACAAAAAAAAACTGCAAACCATTTCTTATAGAACTCATAACATTACTCATAAAAAACAGCATGGCAAAAACTGGAAAACCTTTTGAACAAATACTGATAACTTCCCATGGATAAAATGATTGTTTATCATGGATGAATGTAAATATTGTAAATAGTTTTGTTATTGTTTTAATGTATTTGTTATATGTACATTTGTGCATGTTTATAATGAAAACAAAATAAAAATGTTTTTTTGAGAAAAAAAAAGAATATTAACATGCCAAAGATATGCTACCTCCTAAGCTCACCATTTACTCATGTTGTAACCAAATTTGCCTTGAGTAAACATCTCATAATATCTTTACTTATTTCATTTTTAACTACATCACATTTACTTATCATATCCTTATCCAACCTGAACCAGCCTTATAATACCTAGTCCACATGGTCTGTAAAGTTATACCAGTTACCTGTCAGGACACAGCACTGTCCTTCACAAAAAAAGCTAAAATAATAAAAATGAAACTTTACTTTTAAAGCAAGGAATACAACTGTTAAAGAAGGAAATGAAGCAACATGTCACCCATTTCTTTAACTCATTACAGCCGAGTGATGCCTTCAAGTGCTTATGTGGTTACATCCTACTGACGCCTCTAGTTGTCAAATAATGCCTACTCATATCTGTATTTATTATTTATTTATCTTACTGACATTTGATCAGGAAAGTCTAACTGGGTAGAATCCCATTTTCAGCGAAAGCTTTGGAGAAAAGCTTCAAAGTATTACAAAACATTTTAACAATTTTACAATCTTTAAAAATACAAAAATTAAATACAGTTTAAATAATTAATACCAAATTAGATATAATATAATATAAAAACATTGGTTAAATAAAAGTTATGCACTCACCATAATTATGCATCTGAGTTGTCCTCTGAGGGAGGAGTCAGAGCCGAGATGTCCAGCAGCAAAGCAATGAGGGGAAGTGACAGCTCTGAAAGCTTTGGAGTCAAAGTCATCCCTTCATATCCGACACAGATGCTTCAGCTCAGAGACACGTCCTGCTCAAAGGAGTCAAAGCTGAACGGATAAGGGAAGTAGTCTTAGTCGATGAAAGCTTCTTCGAATCCGACACTTCAACTTTTGGAGATCCTGGATGCAAGGGCTCCGAAACAGAAAGCTGGATCGGAAAAGGAGTAAGGACTTTATGTAAGGAAGGTTTTAAGGCTCATGGATCCAGTGGAAGACAGAACTGGTAAGATCCCCATCTGAATCTTTATTCTGAGAAATCTTCTTATCATCCTATCCACCTCTGCTTCAGAAAGACTTTGGGAGGACCTGATTGAAAGGAAGTGGAAGGAGGTTGAGAAGACTTTGTTGGAGTCTCCTATAGGAAAGGAGATGTCAGTCTAGGAGATTGGCTTTGGAGAGAAGTGGGGGCTTCGGGGCCAAGGAGACTTTAAAGTAGAAGGTTTTGGATCCAAGTGTTTGGAATTTTAAGCTGGAGGCTCCGATGTTGAAGTGGATTTGGGAGACCTGACAGGAGAGCGCTTTCTATGCTCCCTGGGCTCTGTGTATTTTGATTTCGGAGACAGGATTTGAGCCTCTGAAGTAAAAATAGCAGAAGGTGGCACACACAGGGATATGGCCTTTAAGCGGGTCTGTATTAGATACTCGAACTTTTAAAAAGTTTGACTTTCATATGATAGACACCATATGAGCGAACGTTCAAAAGTTCGAATACCTAATGAAAAAAATAAACAAAAAAACCTACCCGAACATTTTAAGCAGGGGGGCAAGCTCCCTTGCACCCCACACGTGGGTGGGCTGCGCTGGTTGGTAAATGTGCGAGTTGGTAAATATACTAACTCTGAGATTGCACTACAGTACAGTAAACTGAAATCTTCACTATGGAGATCTCTGTTAAAACCTTGGAGCTTTCAAAAGTTTGCTCATATGGTGTCGACCATATCAGAGTCAAACTTTTGAAAAGTTCGTTCTTCTTATATAGACCCTTTAAGCACCTGCTTGTTTCATTGATCACAGATGTGACTCTGGCGTTGAAGCCAGCACAAGCCAGCACAAATAGTACAAGTCGTCTCTAGGTGGGAAGGGCCTAAACAATAGATGTACTCCCTGTGGGCATCAGATCTTTTGCCCACAGGAAGTGAGCTTTAAAAATCTAGTAGACTTTTTGGCCATAGCTGAGAACTAAGCCTAACGGCAAAGTCCAGAGAGACAGAATTTAAACAAAGATTTCTTTTTTTTAAATACTAAAGTAAAGTAAAGTGATGTAAAGTTATACCAACAATGGTAATTGTAATAATAATACCTTACAGAAAAGATAAATAAAAGAAAAGGAAATCACCAGTGATGGTAAGGAAGAAAATTAAAGGATAGTAAAGAAAAATAAATTAGCTTAGCTGGTAAAAACAGAATACTATGAAAAGTGATAAACAAGAACATTAAACTCAAGTTTTTATTCACTATCCAAAAAGAAAATGTTGATCTCAAGAGAACACAATCCCGACTGAATTGTTAAAGAGGCCAACGAGATCTGAGGTAATGCGGTGGTAAGAGGCATTATGTGGAAAGGGAGGAGCTCAAGAGTCAGATTCTAGAATCTAGAGAAAAGTGGCTAAGTTGGCTCCGAGACCCATTCATAGAGGAAAGAAAGAAAATTACATCAGATAAATAGATGCAAGTTATAGGACAATGATTCTCAACAGTTAGAGAAATTTTAGCCAGTTTATGGAGAAACTAAAGATAAGTTAGTATAATACAAACAGGAAATGCAATATGAAGTGAGAGAAAAAAAGAAGTTATGTACTCACCATAATGTTCCATTTGCATTGTCCATTTTCATTCTTCAACTGTTTTGTTCGCATCCGATCCTCAGATCCAACCAACTCGGCAGTTACTAAAGCTCGTGGTAACCAAAAAACTCTCAAGCTTCTCCCTTACCCATAATGCACCAACCCCTACCACAACTCAGATCAGGAGCTCAAAAGGACAGTGGTGTCCTTATAATATCTCATTCATCCAGAAGTTTGGAGAAACAAAGGATGGGGATTGGTGGGCAGGAAGTTGAGGAAGAATGAAAGTGGGAAAAAGAAGTTATGTACTCACCATAATGTTCCATGTTTGTTGTCCTTGATCTCACCTTCCTTCTTGTTGTTTGGTTTTGGAGCTGATCCTTGGCTCCGACTCAGCCTTCTTCTAAAACTCGAGAGCTTCCACCAGATCCCGTTTGTGATAACCCATAACACTAGACTACAATGTTGAGTTGAGTCTTTCGGCTTTTCCCGGTTAGGGGTCACCACAGCGGAACTCCGGTCCGCTAATGATTGGTAGTTGATTTTTACGTGCCGAGTTACCAGCCCTGACGCACAACCTTCAACGAAGCTACGCCCATTCACGCATGTCTCCATGCAGAAGACGCTCTAGCTGAGAATTGAACCGGACAGCATCTTACTGTGAGGTGACAACGCTACCGTAGCACCACCACCGCAGTATATATGCAGATATATAAACTAAAGGCATATATAAAAAATATATATATATATATATATAGATACATATATAAGAAAACCACCAAGCCTTAAGTAGAAACTCAGTCTATCCAACTGATAAGGCAGGAAGTGAATCAAGGCCTATATAGCCAATGATGGATAACTCCTCTCGATCCTCCAGGAGGGGGACGGAGGGTGGGATGCAAGAAGGAAGGTGAGATCAAGGACAACAAACATGGAACATTATGATGAGTACATGACTTCTTTATGTTGCATTATCTTTGTCTCGCCTTCCTTCTTTTGGTTGGGACCGCTCTCCAGCACCTTCTTCTTGGGTGGCTCAATGGAATACACTCTTCAGGATGTGGAACCAAAGGATGCCCTGTTACGGGAGGCCACATCTACTTTGTAATGAGTGATGAAGGTATGGGGGTTAACCCACGTAGCTGCCACACAAATAGAGTCTAAGGGCAGTCTGGACTAAAGGGCAGTAGAGGTATACAATGCCCTGGTTGAATGTCCTCGAATTTTTCCTGGCAGTTGTTTGTTCTGTGAGTTACAGACGTAAATAATGGTGTCTGAAATCCATCTTGATAAAGTTACATTAGAGACTGAAATTCCCCTTTTGTTTTCTAACATACTTGCTGAGCTTGCTGAGGTCCAAAATGGGCCTTCAGTTCCCTGCTTTTTTTGGTACTAAAAAGAACCTTGAGTAAGTTCCGCACCCGATTTGGTCTGCGGGGGCTAATTGGATGACTCTTTTTCCTAGCAACTTTTGAACTTCGAGTTGCTCATTCCCTTAGATTGGGTGGCACATCTGGGATGGATTTTTGTTTCCTGGGAAGAGGTGGCATGCAGAAAGGAATACTGTATCCCCTGGATATTATCGACTGTACCCATGTGTCTTTTGTGATATTTTGCCAGGCTTCTGGATACAGTGACAATCTTCCATCGACTGCCTCCAGAGGTGGACAGGCGGGCCTCCTTTCAGGAGCACTAGAAGGGTCTACCAAAGAATGTATCTCTGTTACCTGACTTTGCGGACACACTCTGCTGCGAGGGTGGCGTCTTCCATTATTACTCCCCCCTCTGCCCCGGGGGGAAAATCACCACATGCGTCAGGCGAAGCTCCCTGGGATTTCTGGAACCACATTTTTCCATCTTTTTGACCTTTGGGATAAGGTCTAGAAGGCATGGAAAAATGTACTGCCACGGCAGAGACAGTCTTGCCACCCTGCTCGCACCTAGTTAGAGTCTCTTTTACCTTAGGCCTGAACAACAATAAGCCATCAAATTGGGCATTAGTAAAGGAGGACTTGATGGGCTCCACAAATTGACAAAGGTGCACCCAGGAATGTCTCCCGCAAGGCGACTCCTGTGCCTGCAGCCCTGCTCGCTGCATCAGCTGCATAGGAAATAAGCTGCATGGAGGAGTTAACCACTGAAAATAAGGTCGCAAGCTGAGAAGAAGTTCTATCTGCAGCTCCCACAGCTGCAGGATCCTATAGGGCATCTCCTAGCTCTTTCAGGAGATCCCTCTGAAGATGGGTGAAATAGGATAAATAATTCACTGGCCTGAGAGTAAAGCCCACTGAAAAAAGAAAAGCTTCCCATATCTGTCCATTGTATGGGACTCTTTGGCAGATGGACAGAAGTAGAGGTCTCTGCTAATTCCTTCTTAGTGGCCGCCCTCACCATAGCATCAACTGGCACACCCTTGGTTAGGAAAGGTTTGTCATCTGGTGCAGTTATAAACTTACTAGGCCTATGCGGAACTGGTTTTGTCAATTCCGGAGAGCTAAACGCCTTTCAACTTACTACCCCTAGCAACGGACTGAAGGGTGGAGACACCCAATTGGTGGAGGGTCAGGAACCAAATGCTTCCAGGTATACGGACTCGTCTTCAGAAGGGGAAAGGGACTTCCAGCAACCCCACTGCTTCAGGATTTCCAGGATGTTTCAGAAGGAGACATCCTCAGAGGGGGACTGTGGGGACCCTTCATCTCCTTTTTGTGGACACGCTGAAATTTACCCATTTTTTTATCTTTAAGTGTCTGTTCACAGCTGAGAAGGTCCTGTCCCAATTTCTGAAGGTTATTAGAATAGCCCTCCTGACCTTCAAATTTACTGATGATATTACACATATCAGTAATTTCTAATATTTGTCTATGGTCCTATATAGGACCTGTTAGCCTGGTATATATATATATATATATATATATATATATGAAACTTGACACATAAAAAGTTTGAAGTATAGGCCAACTATTAGATTCTTTGCAAATTGTCAGTCAGACTGGGTGATTTATTTGGCATCATGCAATTGTTCAGCATTTTATGTAGGACAAACTTCACGCTTTGTCAAATTTAGGATCTTGGAACATCTTATTGATATTAGGACTTGTAAACCTACGAATGCACTGTACAAACATACAATTAAACACCCAAATTCCAAGTTCAGATTTACTGTGATTGATATTATACAACGGAATACAGTTAATAAATCTGGTTGGCATGCAATATTAAACAAAATGGAAAATAAATGGATTATTAAATTAGGTACACTCTTTTCCCCTGGGTTGATTGAATACATATAAAAATAAAAATTAAAATTAATGTTTAAATGTATGCAATTCTGCTTTTGGACTTCAGGTGGCGCTGGACCTCTCTCTCTCTCTCTCTATATATATATATATATATATATGTTGTGAATAGTCACAAACACTGAGGAAGGCCTAAGGGCCGAAATCGGTATGTTTTTTTCCTCCTTCCTTCAATAAACTGATTTTGGTCCACTGTTTGCTGGCTCTACCATAATGTTCCATGGAAGTGTCAGAACACACTATGAAACGTACAGTTTTGTACCTACCATAAATGTAGATGTCCGAACAGGATTGCATCTGCAGTCCTTACAAATGGGTTGTCCTGTCGTCAGGCAGCCCTTCGGTCGGCCGGATTCCAAAGTCTGGGTCTGGCCTCGGCTGGTGTCGCACTTCACCCGACATCATAGCTGCAGTTCTTCGGGTATAAAGGCATCAGCCGACGCCATTTTCCTCAGTGTTTCTTGCCCCAGATGCCAGTTGCCCTCTTAGATAGCTAAATTTTGGATAAATGCCAATGTTTCCAAATAGTAGAAGGCAAACACAAAAAATAATCATGTATGTACATATATACAAACAAATACACCATAAGAGATCCCCCCCCCAGCTAGCTATTAGGTGGGCAAATACCCTAGGAATACCACAGAGGGAAGGAGGGTGGTAATCCTGACTGCAGATGCAATCCTGTTCGGACATCTACATTTATGGTAGGTACAAAACTGTACTATGTCCTTCAAGGATGCATCTGCAGTCCTTACAAATGGGTAGAATACCATAGCCAAACTAGGGGAGGAGGAAGAAGAAATGATGGTGTAGTTAGGATCCCTTGCAAAACAGCAGTGGCAAACCCTGCTCGGGATCTACAGTATAAAGGTAAGTTATAATGCTTGGCAAATGTATGCACGGAGGTCCAAGTAGCAGCCTCTATAATGTCCTTGGTAGCCACTCCTCGTAAGAAAGCTGTGGTAGTGGCTGTAGCCCTTGTAGAATGAGGCCTTATGTTCTGTGGAATTTGCTTTCCATGGTAGGAGTAACAGAATCTAATGCAATTTCCTATCCACTTGGAGATTGTCTGTTTGGAAATTGCTTTTCCTTCCCTTCCTGTTGCATATGCTACCAGAAGCTGGTCAGTTTTTCTATTGCCCTTGGTTCTGTCCAGGTAGTAGCGTAACTGTCTATGTACATCCAAAGTATGCAGCAGTCTTTCCCCTGTTCTGTGGATTGGGGAAGAAGGTAGGTAGGTGGATTGCCTGGTTTAAAGACACTCTGGATACCACCTTAGGCATAAATGTAGGATTAGTTCTCATGGACACTCTATCTTGATGGAAGATTAGGAAGGGTTGTACTGCCATTAAAGCCTGTAGCTCAGAAACCCTTCTTGCTGAGGTAACTGCCAGCAGGAAAGCAGTTTTCCAGGATAGGTGTTGAAGATCTGCTGTTGCTGCTGGTTCGAAAGGGGGGAGTGTCAATTTTTCTAGTACAAAGTTCAAGTCCCATGCTGGTAATGGTGGTTTCCTAGGAGGTTTTACATTCTTAATTCCTCTCAGAAACTGCCTGAGTAGAGGATGCGAAAAGACAGGGGGATCGAAGCTGCATTCTGCATAAATAACTGATGCATGTATCTTGATGGAGGAATAGGACAAGCCTGTATGAAAAAGCTCTGCCAAATACTCCAGGATGTTGGCAATGTCTACCTTTGACACATCTTTGCCCCTCTTGATACTCCAAATGAGAAACCTTTTCCATTTTCCTGCATAGTTCCTTCTTGTTGAGGGTCTGCGGGCCTCAAGGATAATGTCTTTAACCCTTTGGGATAAATCTGGGTTAGTTGCTCTTATGTAATGTTCCAGGCAGTCAGTTGCAGAGTTTTCAGGTTTGGATGCAGGATGTTGTAGTCGCTCTGAGTTAACATCAAAGGAATCAGGGGTAGTGTCCACATTTTCCCCCGAGACATGCTCCTCAGTAATGGGTACCAATGTTGTCTTGGCCAATCTGGAGCTATCAGAATGATCCTTGGATGTTCCTCTTTGATTTTCAATAGCACCTTGTGCATCAAAGGAAGAGGTGGGAATGCATATGCTGTCAGGCCTTTCCAACTGAAGGATAGAGAGTCCACCTTCCAAGCAAGTGGGTGGTACGTCCTTGTGCAGACTTTCTTGAGCTGGTGATTGAGTGGGGATGCGAATAGGTCTATTTGTGGCAGTCCCCATTTCTTTGTGATGACCTTGAAGATGTCCGGGTGTAGCATCCATTCGTGAGCATCCGAGGTAGTTCTGCTTAATATGTCTGCTAGGATGTTTTCTTTTCCGGTACAAAATTGCTTGTAACTGAATGTTGTAACTCAGAGCCATATTCCATAGGTCCAGTGCCATCCGGCATAGAGGGTATGAATGAGTGCCTCCCTGTTTGTTGATGTACCACATGACTGTGGTGTTGTCTGTCCTTATCATCAACTGGCCTTCTTGGAGGAATGGTCTGAAATTCTGGATTGCTAGTTTTACTGCCAGCATTTCTTTTTGATTTATGTGCAGGTGCAGCTGATCTGGAGTCCATAAGCCTTGTATGCACTTGTCCAGCATGTGGGCCCCTCAACCGAGGTCTGAGGCGTCCGTTGTGATGGTTTGGCTTGGTTGAATGCTGTGGAAGGGCAAACCTGGGTTTGACTGGCATGCCTGAGCCCACCATAGGAACTCTTGTTTCAGGCATGGAATTAGTGGTATTTCGGTTTCTAAGCTGTGCCTGTGTTGAGACCATAAATTCTTTAGGTACCACTGTAGCTTTCTCATATGCAGTCTGGCATGGGGGACCAGGATTATGCAGGATGCCATGAAGCCCAAGGCCTGCAGTACTTTCCTTGCTGTTAGTTTGTTCTGCTTTGTTAATGCCAAGAAGTAGAGAGGAAGTTGTTCTTGTTTTTCTGCAGTTAGGAATGTCATCTGTTTTACTGTGTCCAATTCTGCACCTAAGAAGGTTATTCTTTGGGATGGTATCAGTCTTGACTTTTTTATATTGACTGTGTATCCCAGGGCTTGTAGTAAGCAAATGACTCTTTGTAAGTCTTCTGTTAGCTTGTTTTTGTTGTCCGCTTGTATCAGGCAGTCGTCCAGGTATGGATATATTTGGATTCCCTGAAGCCTGCAATGAGCGATTACTGATGCCAGGCATTTCGTGAACACTCTGGCGCAGTAGATAAGCCAAAGGGCAATGCTGAGAATTGATAATGCTCTGATCCTGCAAGAAATCTGAGGTATCTTCTGCAATTTGGTTGTATGGGGACGTGCAGGTATGCCTCCTTGAGATCTAGAGTTACCAGCCAATACTCCTTGCCCAGCATGGGAAGAAGTTGCTGTAGGGTCAGCATTTTGAATTTTGGAACAATGATGAATGTGTTTAAAGCAGACAGGTCGAGAATAGGCCTCCAATTTTTCTCTTTCTTGGTACCAGGAATAGTCTGGAGTAAAATCCCTTGCCTTGTTCCATAGATGGTACCCTTTCCACAGCTCTCATCTTTGCTAATTGAGCTATTTGTTTTAGAGCTTCTGTCTTTTGATTTGGTGGTAGGTTTGGCATTCCTCTTTTCCTGGTAAAGTGTGGAAATGAAACCTGTAGCCTTGGTCTATAGTTTGCAAAATCCACTTGTCTCTTGTGATATAGTGCCAGTTTTTGAAAATAAGGCTAACTTTCCGCCTAAGGGTGCTGCTATTTGTTCCCTGGTAGGCGGTGCCAGAGCCAAGTCACTGTGATTGTCCTGTTGCAGTGGTAGTAGTTGTGTCTGTGCCTCGTTGGTTGTTACCTTGCCACTGGCGTCCCTGTAGGCACCTCCTCTGGATTGATTTCTGCCTCTTGAACGCCTATTCCTGCCTCTCTGAGTTTTAGAGGAGTCTGGAAAGGACCAATTTTGGAAGGCCAGTTCCTGCTAAACCTTGGAGGCTGAACCTGTAAGAAATCTTTCACTGTTTGTACAGATTTTGCCTTCTCTTCCATTTTCTTCAGTACCTGTTGAGCAGGAGAACCAAATAAACTGACCTTATCCATAGGAGCATCTAGTAGTTTTGCTTTAACATGATGCGCGAAGACCTGTTCTTTCAACCATGCATGCCTTCTTATAACTGTGCCAGTCATGGCTGATCTAAAGGAAGCCTCCAGTGCATCATAGCCACATTTTAAGGAATGGTTACTAACCTGCTGAATGTTATGCACCATTTCTAGAACATATTTCTTATCTAAAGAATCATCAGAGGACAGTTTCTTAGTTAACTGATCAAGCATAAACTCCTGGTATTGGATCATATGAAACTGACAGTTCAATGCCCTAGCTGAGAGAGTAGCAGAGGTGTATACTTTTTTACCCCATCTCTAAGGACCTGGATTCCCTTTCAGAAGGGAGAGGGTTTTAACTGAGGTCGGCTACTGCCTTAGGCCCCTGGGAGATAGTCTCAGGATCTGCAAAAGGAGCCTTGTATAAATGGTGATGAGTGTCCGGGACCCTGTAGAACCTGTCGGGCTTAGCAGGGGCTGGAGGTAAGGTATCAGGAGCCGTGCAAGCATCATTAAATGCATCATCCACAACAGGAAGAACTGGAGGTATAGCTAAAGGCCTATGTTGTGGTAAATGCAAAAAGGTCCTAAGCCTTTTCCTTGAATCTGAGAAATCTTGTCCCTGCCATTGGAATTGCTCTCTCATGGCATGTAAAGTTTCCCCAAAGGAAAATTCCTCTGGTGGAGAGGCAGAAGGAATCGATTCCTCAGCATCGGAATCTTCATAAGTAGAAAAAGGAGCCTCTGGATGGTCTGTATTGTCTGTATCATCAGAAGAATCATCTGAGGACACTGGCTCAGGGGGCTCTGCTCTAGGTCTCTTTCTGGAGGTTGAGAGGCCCTGTCTGGGTGAGATTGGGATCCCCTTATTAAAGAGATGAGATCCTCTGCCAGAGTAAGCATTTGGGAACTGGAACTGGGCCTGTGAGAGGGGGGCTTAACAGGCACAGACTTAGAAGTTTTGGCTGCTTTAGCCCTGGCAAAGGCCTTTATAGACATGGCTGCAGGCGGCCTAGCAGCACCACGTGCAGGGGTAGAAACATCCAAAGGGATGGTGTCCGATAATTCTTGTGAAACCACAGTAGCAGGAAGAACTTCAGAGGCCGATTCAACCAGGGTAGAAGGGGCCTCGGTAGTAGTCATGGATTCGGCTGAAGATAGAACAGTTTGCTCGGTTTCGGCCGAAACCGGGACACTCGCGGTTTGCTTAACCGTGGTTTCAGCCGAAACCGCGGACCGTGAGTGTCGGTCCTTTTCTTTGCGTTTCTTAACAACTTGAGAAGCCGGAGGATCCGACGGCATTATGTATGCAAAATCTGAGCCGAAAAACTGTTCAGCAAACTCTGACCGACGTCTAAGCGTCCGTCGGTTGAAAGAAGCACAGGCTAGACAAGCTGCTACGTCGTGGTCTGGGCCTAAACAAGGTAAGCAGTAAGAGTGGAAATCTTTATGAGGTATTTGTTTCCCACAAGTTAAACAGTTATTCACTTTTTCTGACATCGGCTGAGGCAAGAAAGAGTCCCCAACGGGGTACTTAGCTTTTTAGAAGTCTTCGAAGTAGTATTCGGTAGTAGTAATCTCTGGATCTGACCGACCGGCACTTGCGAACAGCTTCTGCTTCGGGCGCCACGCGGCAAGAAAGACTGAGGAAAATGGCGTCGGCTGATGCCTTTATACCCGAAGAACTGCAGCTATGACGTCGGGTGAAGTGCGACACCAGCCGAGGCCAGACCCAGACTTTGGAATCCGGCCGACCGAAGGGCTGCCTGACGACAGGACAACCCATTTGTAAGGACTGCAGATGCATCCTTGAAGGACATCCTGCTGGGTAGACTGGAGTTCTCGAGCTGGCTGTCTCTGTGGCATCAAATGATGAGGCACCAAGGACAAAGACATCTGGGACCTAGACTGTAGATCAAAAGGGGGTTGGATTCATCAGTACTGTCGGAGCAGATAAGTCCCTCTTTGCAACCTCAAAGGCAGATCGCCCTGGAGAACGAGAAGACCTTGGCACCTAGAAGAGAGTCTTCTGGACTGCTGCCCTCTCCCGCCCTGGAAGCAATCTCCCCAAGTAGGAAATCGGAGCCTAGCTGTCCAGTGCCAAGGCTCCAAGGCACAGAGATGGCGCTAACATTTTCACATTTGATCCCACCACCTCAGAGCCGACGAGGCAGCTTTGGGTCACAGTCCTCCAGATCCAAAGATGTCAGAGCTGGGGCACTGAGCGTCGTCAGATCTGAAGATAAGGCCATCTTCAGAATCCAAGCCTGACGGACCCAGGAGACTGGGATCCATGGACTCCAAAGCAACCAAAGGAATCAGAGTAGGTCAATGGATGGGCCTCCTGACCCAAAATGGTAAGAGCCATTAACACTCTCATCTGGATCTGTGCTCTTCAGTCAAACTCCTGGATGAGCGAGACAAGGCCAGTGAAGGTGACTTTGTATGGCACCTTTCCATAAAGGGGGAATGCAGTCTCGAAGGTATATGATCAACTTATGTAGAATATCAGGTCCTTGGCAAGTCGATGGAGTAGTCGGATCCAACAATTTTTTGGTTGGATCTGAGGCTGTAGAATCCAACAACCTCTTTTTCTTCAGATACGAGGGGGTAGAGGTTTGAGACCACCTTGAATCTGATTTAGACCTCTTCCTGGAACACTCAAAAGATGGAGCTGAGGAAGTAGATTTCGACACCTTGGACTTCAGCTTGGGGGATTCAGCCCTGTAATAGCTTCTCCAAAAGACAAAGGCAACAAACCTTTCAGCATTAATTTGTTCTTTCTCTCCACTAAAGCACGGAGATTAAAATTGTGACAGACAGAACAGTCTTCTTTGTAGGTGCTGCTGACCTAAACAGTAAACATGAAGATTGCAGGTGTTCGAAATAGGTAACTTGTGCCCACACTTCAATCACTTTTGGAAGATGGAAGGGCCCTTCTCAGACATTCTTACAAACAATAAAGAGAAATGCGGATATTTTTTAGTATAAAAAAAAAGATGAAAAGGTATTACAACTACGACACTTACGAATACACTAATGTGTAAAGGAAAAGAAGAGATGGCTATCAATGAATAATATAAATACAAGGATAAGGAATTTATAGAAAAAGGCAGAATATAAAGTTTTGATAGAGAAATTCTAACTTGTATGAAAAATTAGCGATGAAGCTTAACAGCTAAGGCTGACCAAATCTTTTCACAAAAAGTGGCAAATAAGATCGGAGGTATTTTAGCAGTTGGTGCATTACAGGTAATGGGAGAAGTTCGAGAGTTTTTTGGTTACCATCAGCTTTAGTAATGGCTGATTCAGATTTGAGGATCAGATCCGAACCCCACAATTGAGGCTAGAATGAAAATTGACATCAGATGCAGGCTTATGGTATATTTAGAAAGAAGAACAGGGGAGATAAACTGACAGATGTAAAGAAGTGACTGAAGAATGGAGAGTAAGGAGATACAATTATTTTGTTTATTTTATTTTACATTTGTTGACTGGGATAGTCCGACTGGATATATATCCATTTTCAGCAGAGGCCTAGGGAGAAAAGCTCCAAATAAAACAGACAGGACATAACAGATCCGAGTCAAACATATTTACAAAGCCCTCTAGTAGGTAAGGTATATAAGGTATGAATAGGTATTTGTTCACATTTAGCAATATAGTTTATCTTGGTGTTGAGCAAGAACAGAGCCAGCCTTTGGCTAGGAAGTCATTCAGAAAGGTTTTGAAGGATAGGAGGGAGGGTACTGACCTGATGGATAGATATATTTAGAATTCCAAAACCATGCTACATACAAAGTATTAAAAGATTTAATCTTAAAACTTATACAATATACAATGGCAAGAGAACTGTATTGATGTTTGGTCTCTGTCTAGTGCAGGTAAAAAGATATTGTTTGTTCATATGATGTTTATTTATGTTGTTCTTCGTCTTTCGGCTTTTCCCAGTTAAGGGTCGCAACAGTAGAACTCCAGACCGCTAATGATTGGCAGTAGATTTTCACGGTGCCAGGTCAACGCCCAACCTTCAACGAAGGCACGCCCACTCACGCATGTCTTGTCATAAATTTCATGTTTAATTATCTCAGCAACCAAGTAGCACAGGCAGAACTGCTTAGCCTCATATTAAAGCTCTCAGAAGGATGAACAAAATGCTGTGATAGGTATCTGTGTAACTTGAGTGGTTGCTGAGATATTGCAAGTTGTTTGCAAAATATTACAAACTTAATAGTTGTCGAGTTTAGTGTTTCTTATAAAATCCAGTTTAAGCTCTAGAACCTAAAGAATACAATCACTATAAAATGATTTGTGCTGAAGAGTTTGCCATTTACATTTCTTTAGTAACCACTATGCTTCCAGAGACAAGAACATCTGTCTGAAATGAGAACATTATCTGAGTCAATCAAAAAGCTTAGGCTCCACCCACTGTAAGTTACAGTTCAAACTTCCACAGCTTCACTGGAGGGAATGAGCTAAACTGTAACTGTAATGCACAGGACTACAGAAATGAAGTGTTACAATTTTAACTAGGACTCTTATTTTTTTAATGATTAGCACTACCCTAAACTAAACTGATGCACTTAAACTGTACTGATACACTCTTCAAAATGGTATGTAACTATGCAGGTATTAAATAAAAAGCTTGCACATTGCTCACTCACTCACTTATGAGTTGTATCAGACTCCTAGAGTGACCTTGAAAAAGTACAGTTTTGTACCTACCATAAATGTAGATGTCCGATAGGAATGCATCTGCAGTCCTTACAAATGGGTTGTCCTGTCGTCAGGCAGCCCTTCGGTCGGCCGGATTCCAAAGTCTGGGTCCGGCTTCGGCTGGTGTCGCACTTCACCCGACGTCATCGCTGCAGTTTTTCGGGTATAAAGGCATCAGCCGACGCCATTTTCCTCAGTGTTTCTTGCCCCAGATGCCAGGTGCCCTCTTGGATGGCTAAATTTGGATAAATGCCAATGTTTCCAAATAGTAAAGAGCAAACACATAAAATAAGCATGTATGTACATATATACAAACAAATACACCATAATAGATCCCCAAGCTAGCTGAAGGATGGCAAATACCCTAGGAGTACCTCAGAGGGGAAGGTGGGTGGTAATCCTGACTGCAGATGCATTCCTATCGGACATCTACATTTATGGTAGGTACAAAACTGTACTATGTCCTTCAAGGATGCATCTGCAGTCCTTACAAATGGGTAGAATACCATAGCTAAACAAGGGGAGGAGGAAAAGAGTAGAAATTATGGTGTAGCTAGGATCCCTTGCAAAACAGCAGTGGCAAAACCTGCTCGGGATCTAGAGTATAAAGGTAAATTGTAATGCTTGGCAAATGTTTGCACGGAGGTCCAAGTAGCAGCCTCTATAATGTCCTTGGTAGCCACTCCTCGTAAGAAAGCTGTGGTAGTGGCTGTAGCCCTTGTGGAGTGAGGCCTGATGTTCTCTGGAGTTGCCTTTCCATGGTAGGAGTAACAAAATCTAATGCAATTTCCTATCCATTTGGAGATTGTCTGTTTTGAAATTGGCTTTCCTTCCTTTCCTGTGGCATATGCTACCAGAAGCTGGTCAGTTTTTCTATTGGACTTGGTCCTGTCCAGGTAGTAGCGTAATTGTCTATGCACATCCAAGGTATGCAAGAGTCTTTCTCCCTGTTCTGTGGGTTTGGGTAGAATGTAGGTAGGTGGATAGCCTGATTTAATGACACTCTGGATACCACCTTAGGCATAAATGTAGGATTTGTTCTCATGGACACTCTATCTTGATGGAAGATCAGGAAGGGTTGCACTGCCATTAATGCCTGTAGTTCAGAGACCCTTCTTGCTGAAGTTATTGCCAGCAGGAAAGCAGTTTTCCAGGATAAGTATTGTAATTCTGCTGTTGCTGCTGGTTCGAAGGGGAAGTGTCAATTTTTCTAGCACAAAGTTCAAGTCCCATGCTGGCAATGGTGGTTTCCTGGGAGGTTTTACATTTTAATTCCTCTCAGGAACTGTCTGAGCAGAGGGTGAGAAGACAGGAGGATCCAAGCTGTATTCTGCTGAAATAGCTGATGCATGTATCTTGATGGAAGAATAGGACAGGCCTGAATGGAAGAGCTCTGCCAAGTACTCCAGGATGTTGGCTATGTTTACTAGTGTCACATCTTCTCCCTTTGCAGTACTCCAAATGAGATATCTTTTCCATTTTGCTGCATAATTCTTTCTTGTTGAAGGTCTACGAGCCTCCAGGATTATGTCTTTAACCCTTTGGGATAAATTTGGGTTAATTGCTGTCATGTAATGTTCCAGGCAGTTAGCTGCAGAGTTTTCAGGTTTGGATGCAGGATGTTGTAGTTGTTCTGTGTTAACAGTAATGGGATCAGGGGTAGTGTCCATATTTGTTCCCGAGACATGCTCCTCAGCAATGGATACCAATGTTGTCTTGGCCAGTCTGGAGCTATCAGAATGATCCTTGGACGGTCCTCTTTGATCTTCAGAAGCACCTTGTGCATCAAAGGAAGTGGTGGGAATGTGTATGCTGTCAGGTTTTTCCAACTGAAAGATAGGGAGTCCACCTTCCAAGCAAGTGGGTGGTACATCCTTGTGCAGAATTTCTTTAGCTGGTGATTGAGTGGGGATGCAAACAAGTCTATTTGTGGTAATCCCCATTCTCTTGTGATGGCTTTGAAGATGACCGGATGCAGCATCCATTCGTGGGCATCTGTGGTAGTTCTGCTTAATATGTCTGCTAGAGTGTTTTCTTTTCCCGGTACAAAAATTGCTTGTAACTGAATGTTGTAGCTCAGAGCCACATCCCATAGGTCCAGTGCCAGCTGGCATAGAGGATATGAATGTGTGCCTCCCTGTTTGTTGATGTACCACATAACTGTGGTGTTGTCTGTCCTTATCATCAACTGACCTTCTTGGAGAAATGGTCTGAATGACTGGATTGCCAATTTTACTGCCAGCATTTCCTTTAGATTTGTGTGTAGGCGTAGCTGGTCTTGAGTCCATAAGCCTTGTAGGCACTTGCCCAGCATGTGTGCCCCCCATCCGAGGTCTGAGGCATCTGTCGTGATGGTTTGGCTTGGTTGACTGTTGCAGAAGGGTAATCCTGTGTTTGATTGACAGGCCTGAGCCCACCACAGGAACTCTTGCTTCAGGCATGGGATTATTGGAATTTTGGTTTCTAGGCTGTGCTTGTGTTAGGACCACAAATTCTTTAGGTACCACTGTAGCTTTCTCATATGCAGTTTGGCATGAGGGACCAGAATTATGCAGGATGCCATGAAGCCTAGGGCTTGCAGTACTTTTCTTGCAGTTAGATGGTTCTGCTTTGTTAATGCCAAGAAGTAGAGAGGTAGTTGCTCTTTCTTTTCTGCAGTTAGGAATGCCATTTGTTTTGATGTGTCCAGCTCTGCACCCAGAAAGGTTATTCTTTGGGATGGAATCAGCCTTGACTTTTTTATATTGACTGCATATCCCAGGGCTTGCAGCAGGTAAATGACTCTTTGTAAGTCTTCTGTTAGCTTGCTTTTGTTGTCCACTTGTATCAGGCAGTCGTCCAGGTAGGGATAAATTTGGATCCCCTGAAGTCTGCAATGAGCAATTACTGATGCCAGGCATTTCGTGAACACTCTGGGCGCAGTAGATAAGCCAAAGGGCAATGCTGAAAATTGATAATGCTCTGATCCTGCAAGAAATCTGAGGTATCTTCTGCAAATTGGTCGTATGGGGACGTGCAGGTATGCCTCCTTGAGATCTAGAGTTACCAGCCAAGACTCCTTGCCCAGCATGGGAAGAAGCTGCTGTAGTGTCAGCATTTTGAATTTTGGAACAATGAGGAATGTGTTTAAAGCGGATAGGTCTAGAATGGGTCTCCATTTGTTTTCTTTTCTTGGTATCAGGAAGAGTCTGGAGTAAAATCCCTTTCCTTGCTCCATAGATGGTACCTTTTCCACAGCTCTCATTCTTAATAGCTGAGATATTTGCTTTAGAGCTTCTGCCCTTTGAGTAGGTGGTAGGTTTGGCATTCCTCTCTTTCCTGGTAGAGTATGGAAATGGAACCTGTAACCTTGGTCTATAGTTTGCAAAATCCATTTTTCCCTTGTGATGCAATGCCAGTTCTTTGAAAATAAAGTTAGCTTTCCGCCTAAGGGTGCTTCTAGTTGTTCCCTGGTAGGCGGTGTCACTGCCAAGTCACTGTGATTGAGTAGTTGTAGTGGTGGTGGCTGCGTCCGTGCCTCGCTGGTTGTTGCCTTGCCACTGGCGCCCCTGTAGGCACCCTGGATTGGTTTCTGCCTCTAGAACGCCTATTCCTGCCCCTTTGTGTCTTAGAGGAGTCCGGAAAGGACCAATTCTTGGAGGGCCAGTTCCTGCTAAACCTTGGAGGTTGAACCTGTAAGAAATCTTTCACTGTTTGTACAGATTTCGCCTTCTCTTCCATCTTTTTTAGTACCTGTTGTGCAGGTGAACCAAATAAATTGACCTTGTCCATGGGTGCATCCAAAAGCTTTGATTTGACATGGTCTGGTAATGCCTGTTCTTTCAACCATGCATGTCTCCTGATAACTGTGCCAGTCATGGCTGATCTAAAGGAAGCCTCCAGTGCATCATAGCCACATTTTAAGGAATGGTTACTAACCTGTTGTATGTTATGTACCATTTCCTGAACATATTTTTTATCTAAAGATTCTTCAGAGGACAGTTTTTTAGTTAACTGGTCAAGCATAAACTCTTGATATTGAATCATGTGAAATTGGCAGTTCAAAGCCCTAGCTGACAAAGTAGCAGAAGTGTAAACTTTTTTACCCCATCTCTAAGGACCTGGATTCCCTTTCAGAGGGGAGGGGGTTTTTAGTAGAAGTAGCTGCTACAGCTTTAGGGCCCTGGGAGATAGTCTCTGGATCTGCAAAAGGAGCCTTGTATAAATGGTGGTGAGTGTCCGGGACCCTGTAGAACCTATCGGGCTTAGCAGGAGCCGGAGGTAATGAATCAGGAGCAGTGCAAGCATCATTAAATGCATCATCTGCAACAGAAAGAACTGGAGGTATAGCTAAAGGCCTATGCTGTGGCAAATGTAGAAAGGTTCTAAGCCTTTTTCTGGAGTCTGAGAAATCTTGGCCCTGCCACTGAAATTGTTCCCTCATAGCATGCAAGGTTTCCCCAAAGGAAAATTCCTCAGGAGGAGAGGCTGAAGGAATGGACTCTTCAGCATCAGAGTCTTCGTAAGGAGAATAAGAAGCCTCAGGAGGGTCTGTATGTTCTGAGTCATCAGAGGAATCATCAGTGGATACTGGTTCAGGGGGCTCTGCTCTAGGCTTCTTTTCTGGAGGTGGGAGAGGGGACCTGTCTGGATGAGGCTGGGATCCACGAATTAAAGAAATTAGATCCTCAGCCAAAGAAAGCATATGAGAGCTAGTGCTGGGCCTGTATGAGGGGGGTTTGGCAGGCACAGTTTTTGAAGCTTTGGCTGCTTTAGCCCTGGCAAAGGCCTTAATAGACATGGCTGCAGGAGGCCTGACAGCTCCACGTGCAAGGGTTGAAATATCCAGGGGAATAGTGTCTGATAATTCCTGAGAAACCGCAACAGAAGGTTGGATTTCAGAAGCCGATTCTACCAGGTTAGAGGAGGCCTCGGTAGAAGGCATGGTTTCGGCTGAAGAAAGAACCGGTTGCTCGGTTTCGGCCGAAACCGAGACACTTGCGGTTTGTTTAATCGCAGTTTCGGCCGAGACTGCGGACCGCGAGTGTCGGTCCTTTTCTTTACGTTTTTTGGAAATTTGCGTTGTCGGAGGATCCGACGGCATAATGTAGGCAAAATCAGAGCCGAAAATCTGTTCAGCAAACTCTGACCGACGTCTAAGCGTCCATCGGTTAAAAGAAGCACAGGCTAGACAAGCTGCTACGTCGTGGTCTGGGCCTAAACAATGTATACAGTAGGAGTGGAAATCTTTATGAGGTATTTGTTTCCCACAAGATAAACAGTTATTCACTTTCTCTGACATCGGCTGAGGCAAGAAAGAGTCCCCAACGGGTACTTAGCTTTAGAAGTCTTCAAGTAGTATTCGGTAGTAGTAATCTCTGGATCTGACCGACCGGCACTTGCGAACAGCTTCTGCTTGGCCACGCCGCAAGAAAGACTGAGGAAAATGGCGTCGGCTGATGCCTTTATACCTGAAAAACTGCAGCGATGACGTCGGGTGAAGTGCGACACCAGCCGAAGCCGGACCCAGACTTTGGAATCCGGCCGACCGAAGGGCTGCCTGACGACAGGACAACCCATTTGTAAGGACTGCAGATGCATCCTTGAAGGACATCACACTCCACAATCTGTGGAGTTTCAAGGGAAAAGGGTAAACAGAAGTAGGTTTCTATGTCTTTCTTCCACGTCACACATGCATGCCCTCACACCTATGGACAAATTAAGAGTCTTAGATCCACCTCACTACTGTGTATAAAAATTATATTGTTACCACATTCTTTAGAAACAAAATGACAATACTTAGCGGTCAGCTTGTTTTACGAAAGAAAATATATTCTCACTCTTTGATACTTCAAACTTGGTCCCTTCTGTAAACAGGAATTGTGCAATAGGGCCACATAAGTGAAAGAAAAAATATAAATGCATATTGCTGGGGTAAATGCTTACAAAATGCTATGAATAAAAAAAAAAAATCATGCTGGCAAATGACCGAAAAATTCCGCAAATTTATTCAAATCAGAATGAGAAATTCTAAAAAGAGGTGTTACAAAAGAATACACTTTTCCCCCAAAGTTATCAAACACTGTTTCGAATCAGCTGGAGTCATTAAAGCAAAACCTGCTGAGTCAGATCTAGAACACGATTATGAAAACTTAAAATACTGAGGCATTTTGTAACTTACGTTTTTAGGGGCATCAGGCATGCTGTCAAGGAAACAGCAGTCTGTGACAAAACATCCTCCAAAGCAGACAGAACAGGAGGAATATCAGACGGTTCCTGAAATTCCAGTTGTGACAAATCATAGCACATTCTAAGAGACTGAGAAAAATGTCTTACCATAATGCTCCATCTGTGTTGTCAGTCTTTACTAATCCTTGACAGTGGGTTTTTGATTCAGAGTCTCGGAACAGACGCAGCAGTTTACTCTAGCTCGCGTATTCCAAACTTTCGAGGCAAGCACTATCCATAATGCTCCTCTCAAAAAACACCTCAGATTGAGTTTGCCCAATATAGTGGTAAACAGACATGAAGAAATTATACTCAAAATAATAGACATAGTAGTCAGACACCAGATGTGTGTCCTTAATACGAAGCTAGCTATGGAAAATCTGGTCCACCAAGAGTCTCGGGTTGGGGAAAGGCGGGTGGGGATGTCAAGGATTAGTGAACATCGACAACACAGATGGAACGTTATGGTAAGGCATAACTTCTTTATCTGATGTTTTCAATCTTCACTCAATCCTTGAAAGTGGGACAGAGCCCCCAGCTACTTTAGTCTTGGGAGGTCTCCTGGAAAAATATTCCTAAGCACCATCGAGCTGAATGATGCCCAACCCCTCGAGACCTGATTCAATTTGTAATGACTGACAAAGGCATGAGGACAGGACCAAGTGTCTGCTGCACACATATTGTCCAAAGATGCTCTGGCATGAAAAACTGCAGAACTTGCCATTGCTCTCGTTGAATGGGCTTTAACTGGACGTGAAGGATGAAGCCCTCTAGAATGACAGATGAAAGTAATGCAGTCTCTAAGCCATTTAGCCAAGGTAACCTTTGAAAGTGGATAACCTAAACAGAGAGAGCAGAATGCCACAATTAATTGGTCAGATTTTCTAAAATCCTTTGTTCTGTGAAGATAAAAATTTAATTGTCTGTGAACATCTAGTAAGTGAAGGGAATACTTCCCTTTATTAGAAAAATTAGGGAAGACTGGCAATTGTAGAGACTGGTTAATGTTATATTCCGAAACAACCTTTGGTAAAAAATGTTGGATTTGTTCTAAGGGCAACCCTGTCCTTGTGAAATATTAAATAGGGAGGTTTGCAGGATAAGGCCTGAAGTTCAGATACTCTTCTGGCAGATGTAACAGCCACCAAAAATAAAATACTTGTCTTGGAAAACTTTAAGTCACAAGTCGCTGATGGTTCGAAAGGGTTCATAGTAAGGGCCTGAAGAACTAACGTTAGATCCCAAGGAGGAGTAGGTTCCTTAAATGGAGGTCTTAGCATTAGGAGACCCTTTAAAATTCTTTACAAAGTTTGTGTGACATTAGGGATGCACCATTAAGACCCATATGAAAGTTTAAATTACCACTAGGTGAACTTTAATTGTTGAAGCAGAGGAACCAGATTGGTAAAAGAATAGCTACAAAATCCAAGACCTTATGAATAAGACTTGTGTAAAGGTCTAGTCCACTGCCAAGGGCCCAGTTGGCAAATTTTTGCCATTTACTTTGATAGAGCTTCCTAGTAGAAGGTTTGTGATCAGCGACAATAATTTGTCAGACAGGAGAAGAAAAGGAAGGATGCCTGGCAATCATGGGAATTGGAGAAGCCACGCTGTGAGCATGAGATGTTGAAGATTCAGATGAACCATGCCCTCTAGATGAGACAACAGATCTGGAGGTGGGTCCAGAATCCATGGTTTCCAAAGAAGATGAGGCCAAAGGAGGGGAAACCAAACTTGTCGAGGCCAGAAGGGGGCAATGAAAATCACTGAATTTTCCATTGTCTTGGCTTTCTTTAGGAACTGTGATATCAGGGGAGTTGGGGGAAAGGCAAGAGAAGAATGGGGGGGGGGGTTGTAGAGAAGAGCATCTCTGGGTGACTCCCCCTGAGGGAGGATTAGGCCAAAATAACTTCTGCACTTGTTGTTCAGAGGAGAAGCAAAGAGACTGTAGCAAAGGTTTGCTCCAGTGGCAGAAAATCTTGTTCACCAGTACAGGGCAGAGACCACTCATGAGGCTTGAGAATAGTTCTGCTTAGCTTGTCCGCTATTACAATGGAGCTATCCGGGATGTGCACTGCTGTGAGAAAGAGGTTGGAAGAAATCGACCATTGCCAAACTATGATGACTTCTCGACACAATGGCTAAGATTTGGTTCCCCCATGTTTGTTGATGCATCAGACTACCGACATGTTGTTCGTCTGAATAACTACTGCCTCGAGAGGAAAGACGTCTTGAAATGCTTGCAACGCTAACAGCACCGCCCTCATCTCTAGAACACTGATCTGCAAAGTTGGCCTCTAGTTGGGATCATGTGACTTGGACCGTCCTTCCCAGATAATGCCCTCCCACCCCATCTGAAAAACATTTGTGGCCACTATGGCTTGGGGCTGGGGAAGAATGAATGGCCGACCCAAGAAAATCTGATAGGAGAGGAGCCACCACATGAGAGCCTGTTTGCAGCAACTGGAAATCAAGATTTGGTGAGACACTGGTAGGTGCATCAGAAACCACTGGGAAGCAAGGAACCATTCCAAAATTTGCATGTGATACCTTGCCAAGGGAACAAGAGTGACTAATGCTGCCATGGAGCCTAATGTTTGTAGGACTAGTCTTGCAGGAATCCTTTTGTTTCATAGAATTCGTCTGACTTGATATGTTGAAGTCTTTCTGGAGGGAGTGACACAATTCCAGAAACAGTGTTTAAATGGGCTCCGATAAATTCTAACTGCTGAGGAGGTTGCAAGCTTGACTTCTCGAAAAAAAAAGTTACGCAATTACCATAACGTTCCATCTGAGTAGTTAGACTTCATTTGTCATCAACCTGTAGGGTTCGGATCAGAGACGGCAGTTTTACCAGCATCAGATCCAAGCTCCAAGCTCCTCCCTTTACCCATAATACCACTGCATCTCCTTTCTTCCCTCAGATCGAGTTTGCCACCCAACACATGAGCCCGATCGGCAATACCTGACCCACAAGTAAAAGCAAGAGGGCCGCAAGGGTACTATCTCTTGGTTACTCGGGTGAAAGAACCCAATAACAAGGCCAGGGGGAAGGAGGGAGGGATGGTTGATGACAAATGAAGTCTAACTACTCAGATGGAACATTATTATTGTAAGTACATAACTTCTTTATCTGAAGTAGTTAACTTCATTTGGTCATCAACCTGTGGGACAGAGTCCCCACCTACCATAACCTTGGGAAGCCCTCAAGGAAGGATATTCTGGAGTACCACACAGCCAAAGCATGCTCTTCCTCTGGAAACCATGTCTAATTTATAGTGAGAAATGAAAGTATGAGATGAAGACCAAGCAGCCACTGAACGAATATCGTCCAAGGATACTCTGGACCAAAAAGCAGCTGAAGTAGGAATAGGCATACCTTTATCTTTGTAAACCTGCAGAATGCAAAGGGAAATCCACTTGGCAATTGTCACCTTGGAAACTGGTTTGCCTAGAAAAGGTCTAGTGAAGGACACAAACAATTGGTCAGACTTGCGAAAGGGCTTAGTCCTGTGTAAGCAGAAATGTAACTGCCTATGTACATCTAACAAATGTAGCTTATATTCCCCCTTGTTCTGAAAATCTGGAAAAAAGACAGGCAGATTGATTGATATTTGATTCTGAAGCCACTTTAGGCAAAAAGGAAGGATTAGTCCGAAGTGATACCCTGTCTTTATGAAAAACCATATAAGGGGGTTTAACAGATAATGCTTGAAGTTCTGACACTTTTCTAGCCGAGGTAATAGCCACTAGGAAAGCTGTTTTCCAAGACAAAAATTTCAAGTCCACAAAGGCAGCAGGCTCGAAGGGCGGAAGAACCTATGCCCGTTTTTCTAAAGTAAGATCCCAAGGAGGAGTGGGATCCTTCACTGGAGGCTGTAAAAGAAATGTCCCTCTAATGAAGGTTTTGCAAAGTCTGAAAGAAGCCAAAGACCCCATGTTTTCACCTACATGGAAATTAGACATGGCAGCCAGTTGAACATTCACCGTAGAAGAGTTGGCGCCCTACTGGAAAAGGTGTGCTACAAATTCAAGAACCACTGGCACTGGAGACATAAAAGGATCTAGATCCCTCTGAGAAACCCAGATCGAAAAACTCTTCCATTTACTACGGTAAACTTTTCTGGTAGATGACTTACGGGTTGCCACCAGAATAGATTTAACAGGGGAAGAAAGTCCGGGAAATCCTGGCAATCAATGGAACTGGAGCAGCCAAGCTGTGAGCTTCAGACTACCTAGGTCTGGAAGAGGAATCCCTGATGGGTGCGAAATAAGATCCGAAATCGGATCCAAGATCCAAGGAGATGCTACCAGATGAGACCACAGACAGGGAAACCAGATCTGGTGAGGCCAGAATGGGGCAATGAGGATGACTCTGCTCCCCAACGAGCCTTCTGTAAAAACACTGTCATGAGGGGTAATGGAGGATATGCATAAAGACGACCAGGAGGCCAAGCATGGACCAGAGCGTCTCTGGGGGATTTCACCTGTGGGGGGATCAGAGCGAAGAACTTGCTGCACTTCGCGTTGGAAGGAGATGTGAAGAGATTGCACCAAACCCCACCACACTCAAGGAAGATCTGCTCCACTACACAAGGATTAAGAGACCACTCGCACGGCATTAGGATAGTTCTGCTCAACTTGTCCGCAAGTATGTTGGAATGACCCGGAATGTGCACTGCTATCAGAAAAAGGTTGGTGGAGATCGCCCATTCCCACATTCTCATGGCCTCTCGACAAAGGGGGTAGGATCTGGTTTCTCCCTGTTTGTTGATGTACCAGACCACTGACATGTTGTCTGTTTAAATCACAATAGTTCCCAGAAGAAGAAAGGCATGAAGGGTTTGCAACGCTAATAAGACCGCCCTCATCTCCAGAACACTGATATGCAGATTGGTCTTATTTAAGGACCAGGTGCCTTGGACTGTTCTGCCCGAGCAATGCCCCCCACCCTAGTTGGGAGGTGTCCATGGTCACCGTCGCTTGGGGAGGGGCTACAACAAAAGACTGTCCCCCCTACTATCTCTAGAGAGTGAAGCCACCAGAGGAGGGACTTCCTATACTCCTCGTTTATACGAATCAGATTGTCAATGGCCGATCCAATAAGGACCACTGGACCACCAATGTCCACTGCAGAACCCGCATGTAAAGACGAGCACAAGGAAGAAGAGTGCTAGTGGCTGCCAAGGATCCTAGGGCTCTTAACACCACTGTGGCTGAAGGAAAGGGATACTGAAGAATTGCGAAGACATGAAGATGAAGACTCCGAACCCTCTCTGGAGTCAGAAAGACTTTGGACTGCAATGCGTCTATTCTTGCCCCTATTTAGTCCAGGACCTGAACTGGTTCTAGAGAGGACTTGGCTATATTTATAGTGATACCCAGCAAGTCTGACAACTTCCGGAAATAATCCCTGGCTTGGCACAGTAAATGCCTGGTGGGAGCGGCAAGGAGCCAATCGTCCAGGTACGGATAGACCTGTATGCCCTGAAGCCTCAGGTGAGCAGCTACTGCTGCCATGACCTTGGTGAACACACTGGGGGCTGTGGTGGGACTGAAGGGTAGGGCCTGGAACTGGTAGTGATTGGCCCCTAGCTGAAAGTGAAGAAACCTCCTGGACCATCTGTGCATCTTTATAAGGTAGTACACATCCTGGAGGTCTATAGAGCACATCCAGTCATTTTCCTGCAGGTAAGGCAGGATGGACTGTAAAGTGACCATCCGGAACTTTTCTTTGGCAACTGACAGGTTCAGAGAGGAAATGTCGAGAATCTGCCTGGAGTCCCCAGTCTTTTTTGGCATCAAAAAGAACCTGGAATAGATGCCTGATCTGGAGTGATCTGGGTGGACAGGCTGGATGGCCTGTTTGCTTAGCAGCTTTTCTACTTCGATGGCTGCTGCCTCCCTTTACGCAGGTGGAACGTCCAGGAGGTGCTTTGGGGGAGAGGGACGTGTCACAAAAGGAATTGTGTAACCTCTGGATATTATTTGGAGCACCCAACGGTCTGCTGATATGGACTGCCACGCTGTCAGGTGCATAGAGAAATGGCCCTCCCGACTGCCTCCAGAGCAGAGCAGTTGGGCAACCCCTCAGGGCTGCTGCGCGGGTCTGTCCGAGAATGGTTCTCGAGACCCGAAGTTCATCGGACTCCCCCTGCCTCTGGGCCAGCGTCTGTCTTGTCCCCGTCTACCTCTAAGGGAAAAGGAGTCCTGAGTGTCCCGGGAATACCAAGACTTCCGGAACCACATCTTCTTTTGCCGCCGCTGATTCGAAGGATCTTTGGGGGAGAGAGTAGCAGATTCCAATGGCAGACAATGTCTTCCCATCTTTCTCACTCTGGACTAGTGTGTCACAGACGGTCTTCCCAAACAAGGAAGAGCTGTCACAGAGAGCATTCACAAAAGACACCTTGAAGGGTTCCGTGAAATTACATAGCCTGATCCAGGCATGTCGCCTCATAGCAACGCCGGACCCGGCCGCCTGTGCCACTCCGGTGGCATGAGAAAGGAGTTTCATGGATGTGCTGGTAACCGCTTTCAGAGTGGCTCTTCACGTACAGAACGTGCATTTATCCTCTGGCGATATGGACTCCGGGGGAGACGCAGTGAACTCTTTGATCAGGTCACACTGCAGTCTAGTAACATGGGCCATATAGTTCAGCGCCCTAATACAAAAGGTGGCTGAAGCATAAATCCGCTTTCCCAACCTGTCCATCGTCCTGGACTCTCAGTCTGGGGGTTGGACTGTGGAACACTCCTGTGCCAATTCCTTCTTCGTGGCAGCTGCTACCACCATGGCATACTGGGACCCTTTGTTCCAGCTCGGTCTATCTACCGGGGGGGGGGGGGCTCAAGATGTTTATCTGGACATTTTGGGATTGGCTCCACAGTGTCCAGTTCTTTCCATGCCCTGGTGGTAATGAGGTCCACCAGTGGGTCTGCGGGGGGGGGGGGGGGGAGACACCCAAGAAGTAGATGGGCCCATGTCGAATGCATCCAGAAACAATGACTCATCCGAGGAAGGCTTGGGGATGGACCAACCTCCCCCCCAGCTGGTGCAGGATCTCCATGATGTCTCCAAATGAGACAACCTCAGGGGGTGATCTTGGGGAGCCTTCTCCTTCCTCCAAGTTGGTATCCTCCGTGAGGGACTCGGGGGAGTCCAAGAGCCTCCTCTTGCACTTACGTTTTTGAGGAACATCTTCAGTGGGACTGTCCGGCGAGGACTCACAAACCGCTTGGGGTTCTTCGGGGGGGCAGTCTGGAGCATGTCTATCACGGGCTGTCCCTGCATGGGCAGACTGACAGAAGACACACACAGAATAGGGGGGGGGCCGGGGTGGACTCAGAGGAGACAGTCAGGGGCCTCGATCCATTAGCAAGAACCTTTCCACCACACTGAATGCCGAGGGGGAGCGAACATCCCGAGCAACTGACAGAGGACACCCTCCCCGGATCTGACATGGGGATCGGAGCCAAGCCCGAAGTCACCTAGGCTCAGAGGGGTAGGTCTCGGCCAGACAAAGTTAGAGCTGAAGGGGAAAAACCCAACCCCTCAGATCAGACACCCAGGCTACAACTCCAAGAGCTTGGATCCAACCCAGTTGGATCAGACATGCTCAAGGTAACTGCCAGCATTGAGGTAGGTGGTACCATTGGTGCCGACCCCCTAACTTCGGGTCCTCTCAGATCCAGGAACTCCAAAACCATAGGATGGATTGCAGAAGGAGCAATCGGAGAATAGTGGCAGTGAGCTACCCTCTCCAGAGGGAGAGGGAGCCAGCAAGACCCCCATCTGAAGCGGAGTGCTAGCAAACATTTGCATCAATCTGTCCATGTCGGCTTCAGATAGGCTTCTAGTTGATCTAGAAGTGGCCAGCGATGCCGGCCAAGAAGGCCAGTGACTGGAGACCCTAGACGAAGGCCAAACTTCCTCCGGCTGTGGGGAAAACCTTGGAGATCGGAGCCTAGGGGAAGTCAGCTTGGAAGGTGCAGGAAGCTTGGGAGGAGGACCCACCAGATTAGAGCGCTCCGGGGATCTCTTCCTCCCTTTCTCTTTTTCACGGTGCTTCTCTTTCTCTTTTCTTCTCCCTTTCCCCGGGTCGGTGGTCGGGAGGGTGAGTCCCAGCCTGGGAGGAAGGAGAGAACACAACAGTAGGGGAGGGAGCGATCACAGCTGTGACTGCCACTACAGAAGACAATAAGGCAGATGCCTCTGTGGAGGGGAGAAGCCCCTTCAAGATTAATTTAGCCTTAAGGTCTTTTAAGGCCGTGGAGTTAAACCCCTCACATATGGTGCACTAAGTGGCCAGATGAGCAGATCCTAAACAAACAATGCACAGAGTGTGGCCGTCCGCAAGGGATAACTTATGGCCACACAATGCGCATTTTCTGAAGACCAACTTATGTTGATCTGCCATAATGGTGGCTGGCTACCCAACCCCAACACTCAGAGACACACTCAAAACATGAGGCATGAAAGGAAAGAGAAGGCCTACACCAACACTAGAATAACAACAAGCTACTATAGATTTTTTTTTTTTAACTTTTAAACTCAACGGAGAACATGAAGGGGAGGAATAAAGGGACCTAAAGAATTAAGTAAACGCACACCTTCACTCAAAAAACCCCGAAACAACAGCCTTACCACCTGGAGCTCTGCGATCACGATGCAGGCGAATCCACAGCAAATGAGATCTGAGGGAAGGAAGGAGATGCAGTGGTATTATGGGTAAGGATGGGGAGGAACTTGGAGCTTAGATCTGATGCTGGTGAAACTGCGGTCTCCGATCCGAAGCCCACAGGTTGATGACCAAATTAAGTTAACTACTTCAGATTTATGGTTATGCCTAGAGATGTACAGAGGTGTTGAGTGCAATCTATTGCCTGTTCTGATGCCTGGTGGCAGTGATAAGGAGCCAGTCCTCGAGCTAAGAAAATACTCGAAATCCTAGCAGTCTGAAATGAGCTGCCAGCACTCCAAACATTTGGTGAACACCCTCGGGGCTGTGGAGAGTCCAAAGACCAGCACTCTGAATTGCAAACGACTGGCTTCCAGACGGGAGTGCAGATACCTCCTGGAGCTCTTTTTCATTTTTAAATGGTAATATGCATCTTGGAGGTCTAAACAGCACAGCCACTCGTCTTTTTCCAAGAATGGAAGTATCAACTCTACCGAGACCATCTGGAATTTGGTTTGTTGAACTGCCTTGTTGAACTGGCTGAGATCTAAGATGGGTCTCCCGTCCTCTTTTTTTTGTGCACTGAAAAGATCCTTGAGTAAAACTCGGATCCTGTTTGGTCTGGTGGGACCTTCTGGATGACTCTTTTGTCTAGCAGTCTTTGAATTTCTAAGGCTGCTGTTTCCCTGTGACTAAGTGGTACATCCAGGAGTTTCTTCTGGGATGTTGGGGGAACTGATAGTAGAATTTTGTAACCTCTGGATATTATTCCCTGCATCCACTTGTCCATAGTTAATGTTTGCCAAGCAGATTGGTGCAGAGAGCCATTCCCCGACTTGCTTCCAGAGGAGGGCAATTGGGTACTTGTTCAGGAGTGCTGGTAGGAAGTACACAGAAAAAAATCTCTGGACCCCCGGTTTTGCAGTCCATTTCTGCCTCTGTGGTGCCATCCCCCATTACTTCCCCCTCTCCCCAGGGAAAGTCTTAGCCACGTGAATCCTGGAAAGGCCCTTTGGAATGTAAACCATAGACTCCCACTTCTCTGGTTCCTGGAGTAGGGCCTCTGAGGAGTGGAGAAACGTACACCTACAGCAGAAAGAGTCTAACCATCCTTTTCACAGCTGGCTGAAGTGTCTTTAACCTTGGAACTAAAGAGTAGATCTGTCAAATGAAGCGCTGACAAATGATTCTTTAAATGACTCCACAAAGTCACACAAGAACATCCAGGAGTGCCTTCTAATGGCTATAAATAAACAAGTGGAAGCACTCGAAATCCATAAATAAATATAAAAGAAATGCTGTGATTACTGAGACTGCAGGCACGAACTGGATAAAATCTTCGTTTTATTCAACACGCAAATAAAAAGTACATGAACGCCTTCAATACAGCTATGTGTTTTCGTCCGCACAAATCAGACTTTATCAGATGAATTGATTAATTATCTTAATTGTATTTATACAACTGTTTAAAATAGTAAGCCAATGAAATCTCTTAATTTCATTTTAAATACACAAATCATTTTCTAAATGGGCTCATGAATATTAATCACTACAATTACATTCTATTCTTGTGGATTCAACAAAATTAATTACTAACTTTAAAATTATTATTAAAATCATACTAATAGTTAAATTTTATTGCATAAATAATTTAAAAAACATCAATCCTAAACATTAATAAAATATATAATATAAGATCCAATCTTTTAAGAAATAAAGTGCTTACAAGTGCAATGTTTAAGTGATTCCTTTCTTTACTGATACAAAATGTGGGGAAACAGCTCCATCTATTGTCTTAAAAAAACATTGCACTAATATTTTTTCTCTTTACATTTTTGTAGCCCTTATCTTTAACAGTGGCAATATAGAAAGACAGTCATTTAGCCCTGGAAATTTACCCGCTTCCAGGGTTACTTGCCACCATAATTCTTTACATTCAATTCTTTCCTCCCATGGGCCACCTCTAATACCATTCTTGATCTGCTCCAAAACTAAAAAGAAGAATTTATAACCTACACATACTTTAGAATGTTTAAATAATGCATTTGTTTCTTTACCTTTAGATATATCATCATTCTAATGGCTATGCCTAAACCCACTGCTCTGGAAGTCCCTTCAGCTGTGTGAGCAATCAGCCTTATGGACAAGTTAGAAATTGCATCAAGGGTTGCTAGCTGAGAGGTAACTTTGTCCTGTACCCCTTCAGCCACTGCTCCTTCGAGGGTATCAGAGAGCTCCTTGATCAGATCCCTCTGTAGTCTTGTAAAGTGCACCATATAATTCAAGGACCTGACAGTGAAGGTCGGTGAAGCATACACGTGCTTCCCAAATCTATCCAAAGTCCTAGACTCCTTCTTAGGAGGATGGATAGTCTGACTTCAGCAAGTTCCCTTTTTGTGGCCGCCATTATTACTCTGGTGTCAAATGATACTCCTTTGGACCAGTGAGGCTCATCCTTAGGGCTGATAAGATACGATCAGGCGTTTTGGGGACTGGCTTGATGGCATCTTCCATGCCCATGGAGTGATCAATTTAATGAGACTGTTAGCAGGCGGAGAGATCCAAGAAGTAGAGGGCTGGGCTAAAAAAGCCTCTAGGTATACTGACTCCTCTGAGGAAGGCCGGATGGAGGACCAGTCACCCCTCTATTTCAGGATTTCTAGGATGTTCCCGAAGGAAACATCATCAGGGGTGACCTGGAGAAACCTTCCCCTTCATCAAAATCAGTATCTTTGGTGAAAGACTCCTCTGGGGAGACTAAGTGTTTCGCACTTCTTTGCAGGAACTTCCTCGAGGGGGGGGGGGGGGTGATCTGGGAAAGTGTCCGAAGAGGAAACCACCAAAGTGGGTGTATCCTGGGACTTCTGTGCCCTCTGTCCCAGATATGAGATGGATGGCAGCTCAGGTCGAGGGGATCTAGACAGTTGTCCCGACAGGGATGGGAAAGACTGAGTCCCCCATTGACAAAGCCTTCTCCATGACATGGAAGGCTGGCCCTCCTATAGAGGGATGGGAGCCCTGAAATGAAATAGACTCCTTCAGAACTGGGGTCACACCCCGCACTAAGGAGGCGGCCTCTGAAACAGAAACCTGGGTCAATGCTACAAAGGCAGAAGCACCAAGGGACATGGACAGCTCCAAAACTAAGGGAACCAATCCATGGATGTCTGACTCGACCAGACAGCCTCAACCCCGGGACCCCTCCAGTGACAAAAACTCAGAGGAGCTAGAGGCAGCTCTCTAAACTGGAGAAGAGGATGCTACTGGAACTGAGACAGTCAACGCCGAGAGTGTTGGAACCAAGGGCTCCAAAGACTCAACAGGAGTTGGAGGAGGAATTGGAGGTGTTGTAGATTGGCTGGTTCCGATGCCAGTGAGCTTAGGAACCGAGGAAAATTGCCTCACCATCAGAAGCTGATCCACGAATCTCAAAATATCAGCTTCTGAGAGACTCTTAGTAGATCAGATAGAGGCAGTCGAAGGAGACTTAGGGGGTCTCACTTTGAGAAAAGGGCTTGGTGGCCTGTCTTTAAAGAAGTCAAAGGTTGGTGAGCATCTCATCCTAGGGAGCAAAGGCAGCTGTGACTGTTTCAACACAGTGGATACTCTGGGTACCAAAGAAGTCACTGTCTGCTCCGATAATGTATTGGGTGTCAAGGCAGATAAACCTTCTGGTGTCAAGGTCAGTCTAGAGACGTTCTTGGATGGTTCTGATGCACTAGGAAGTGAAGGTCTTTTCTAGGTAGTGGAAGAAGAGGAGGATGAAGATGTGCTAGCTTCAATCCTGGACTCAGAAATGGCCTCTTCGAAATCAGATTTGAAGACTCTCTTCAAGATCAGTTTACACTCAGTAAGAGTACGGGTGGAGAAGCCATGACAAACTGAGCAATTTTCCAGATGATGTAGTTTCCCCAAACAGTAAACACATAAGGTGTGCCCATCAGAATTGGGCATCTTGCCCAGGCACTTCTGGCACCTTTTGAAACCGGAGGTGCCTTTTGAAGATTTGACAGGAGAAACTTGTTTTTCAGCCACAATGAAAAAAAGGGCTGAAACACACACATGGATAGAAGAAAGAGATACACTGATGAAGAGGTTTTTTTTTTTTTTTTGACAATTAAAAAGGGATAGAAAAAAAGGGAAAATACCAACAATGGTAATTAGGAATGGGTCTATATTACGTTGCTGAAATGACATAAGAACGAATGCCATTTCAGCAACACATAATCCGCGAAATACGAAAACAGCGAAAGCCCAGTCAAGCGATTTTTTTTCCTAGGGGGGAAAAAAAATTCGGTAGCACAACAAGACACGACACACAATTTAAAACATTTCAAGGGGGGGCTTCACCCCACTCACCCCCGTACCTAAAAATACCAACTCCGAGATTGCTCTTTACCCCACTGTAGTGCAATGTCACGGCAACGGCCAAGCGATTTTTTTTCCCTGGGGGGGGGGGGGGGGGGATTTGCCAACCTGGGTTTTCACTGTATTCGTATTTCAAGGTTTATGCGCCACTGAAATTGCATTCGTTCTTATGCTGTTTCGGTGACATAATTTAGACCCATTAAGAATACCTAAAAAGGGTAATAGAGGGAAGAAATGTACTGATTGTACTTGAAGACACTACCAATGGTAGAAGAGAGAAGAGTAAAGAAACACACTCACTCAAAGCTACTAGAGGAGCAGGTAAGACAGAAAAAAGGTTGAAGAAGAAAATTAAGTAAAAATACAGACAGATAAGAGTTTTAATAAAGATAAACTTACTTTAGAATCAGCCAAGGCTTGAGAGAAGGACAAACAAGTCTGTCACACAAAGCGGCAAATGAGATCCGAGGTGATTTTGAGAGGAGCATTATGGGTAGTGCCTGGCTAGAGAGTTTGGAAGGTGTGAGCTGGAGTAAACGGCCAAGTCAGTTCCAAGGCTCGGAACTGAGCGCACTGTCAAACCTGGAGTGATTAGTCGGTGTTCCAGGATGTCAGTGTTGTGGTGCTGTTGGTCTTCTCACCTTGGTGAAATGGGTTTCGGATAAGTGGTATTTTATTCATCTAAAGTAGACACAGTGTAGGTGCAAATGGATATGGCATGACCAACCTGCCGAACAGTACATGCATGTAACATAAAACTTAGAACTAGACATTTAGCAAAAGAGCAGTTATATGTAAAAAGTGGTAATAATAACTAAATATGAAAATGATGCTTTCTGTAATGTCTTTCGGATAAATATAAAAAGAAAGAGTAAAGTACATTAAAGAATGCAGAGTGCAAACAGATATGCTACAGGAGACACCTGGAAAGAACCGAACAAGTAAATTTGATAAAGAAAGGTTTTCAGGATAGTTATTCAGTGGAATACCTGGGGCAAAGGAAAAGAACAGTACTTATATTAATTGCAAGACGAGGTCCTCTTAATGATAGAAGAGGGGGAAAAAGATAACAATGGGAGATACAGAGTACTAAAGGGCTACTGGCTAGGGAGGATGATTACACTGGCATGCATTTACATCCCCCCTAAAACTGCTATAATGGAGCTTAAGAAAATTCTGGGTGAAATAAATCATTTTTCAGCAAGGAATGTTACTTATAGGTGGAGATTGGAATTTGTTTTACAACAGTGAAGATGTGTCTGTGGGATCTAGAAGGAAAAATATAACAAAAGAGGGTAGATTTTTGAAGAAATTTATGAAAATATTTTGCATGGAAGATGTGACTTCAGTGTTAGGAGTTTGGACTGAATTTACATACTCACAGAGACACAAAAAATGGGCTACACTAGATAGATGTTATATCTCACAGGAACATGTGCATTTAATTGAAGGTCTTGAAATGCACCCAATAACTATTTCAGATCAGGCACAAATAACTAAAATAAAAAAATAAGGTAATGAAATAAAAATTTAAGGACTACGTTATGGAATTAATTCAGGAGCTACTACAGAAGATAGAATTATCTTTTGAAAACAGAGCTAAGGAGTGGTATACAATTGAAGTGGAGTTTAAAACCAGGTTGGAAATAAAAGAAAGGGAAACGTAGTTAAACAGTGATAAGAATTATTTAGAGGAATTGACAAATGTTAAAGTACTGCACAACATGGGGAATCTCTCAGAACAAGAAAAGGAGCAACTGCAGAATGCTAAGCAGAAAATAAGGGATTACCTCAATAATATGCACAAATTTAGAAAGATTGCTGTTAAGCAACTGTTTTTGGTAATAATTCTAGAGCACAAAAGCTTTTAGCACAATAATTCAGCCAACAGAATGTGGAAAGGCCAGTCACCAAGCTTAGGGAGCCTATAACAAGGAAGATAACAAGAGACCTTGTAGAAGTATTAGAAATATTTTGGAAATTTTATGAAAATGTGTATAGAGCAGAGAAATACAGAAATCAAGAAAAAGTACAAATAGAAATGTTTATAGAAGAATTAAATATGCTAAAGTTAGAGGTAGATAAGGCTCAATTACCAACAGGCTAGGAAGGGATGAGATAAAAATGGGTATGTATAACCAATTTATAGGAAAGTCCCCAGGAATAGATGGTATTCCTGAGGAAGTCCGAAGTTAGGAGGGAAAAACTGATAAAGATCTGGAAGGTTTTGTTTAACAGGATTTCAAGAGGAGGAGAAGTACCAGCATCCTGGAAGAAGGCAGTGGTAACAGTAATACCTAAAGAGGGTAAAGATCCATCGGATCCAGCTTCATACAGGCCCATTTCAATACTAAACCATGATTATAAAGTGTTCATGTCTATAATGGCTAAAAGAATGGCAAAAGTGATACTAAAATTGATAGATATGGATCAGTGTGGTTTTGGGGAGGCGAGGCAAACATTAGACAATATTAACAGAACATTAATGATCTACAGGGAAGCAGAATGTAAGAAAGTATCACGTTTATTGGTGGGTCTTAATGAAGAGAAAGCATATGACAGAGTAAACTGGGACTTTATGAGCAGGGCAATGGAAGCATTTGCTTTCCCTGTTACAATTATAAGGTTGATTAGAAGAATACATGAGAGATCAGAGGCATGAATTAAAGTGGGTGGGGTCCTCTCCGATAATTGCTGCTTGAGTAGAGGAAACAGGCAGGGTTATCCACTTTCCCCTTTGTTGTTTGCATTATATTTAGAACCACTGGCAAAGAAAATAAGGAGAAATTCAAGGACATAACTGGTTTGGTAGTCAGGAAAAGCTGGCTCTACTTGCAGATGATATTATTTTATACATGACAAAACCAGAAAGGGACAATACAGTGTTGTGGAACATTTTAATACAGTTTCAAAATAAGGATACAAAATTAATGAAGCTAAAGCAAAGGCAATGGTGGCAAATTAGGTACCCACACACAAATTGGTCCAACAATATCCAAATTTATGGGGACATGATAAAATGAAATATTTAGGAGTATCAATTGGAAATGACTCTGTGGTGGCAGCTAAGGATATGTGGGAAGAGACTAAACAGAAGATAATACAAAAAGTGACAAACCGAAAGTTTTGTTATATGGATACTGATACCAACATGTAAGCCATTAAAATGCTTTTAAGTCCATTTAGCCTTACACACAGGTCAGGCATGCTTATATCAACTGGAGGAGAAGTTGTGGATAGCAATTAAGAACGAGTTAAAGGATTTTATCTGGGAAGAGAAGACAGCAAGGGTCAAGTGGGATCCTACCAATAGAACAAGGCGGACTAGGATTACCTAATTTGAGGGGGGTATTTTACAGCAACACAGTTAAGGCTCTTGTACAGAGCACAAACAAAAAACTGTAATTCAAAGTGGAAAGGAATGATGCTGGCACAGGGAGGAAGTTCAAGAAATAAGGAGAGATTGGGATTCTGGATGCAGACTCTTAAGGAGAATAACCAAAATCATATGCAGAATATTGTATTCATAAAATAGCAGGGAGTATCCTATGAACCAAACCAGCATGAGAATGCAAAAAAGAGATTTTTGCCGATAGGGATGACTGTGGTCAGGGATACAGATAATAGGCAAGAGAGGGCTGGAATTTGTTGGAGAAAACTGGCAAAGGAACCAAGGTATTGGGAGCAAATAACTAGAAAGGGAAAAGTAATAGAATGGGAAGAGGCCAAGAATTTATTTGGACTGCAGGTTAGAGATCGCCTTCCCTAGCAAGGATTGATATCAGAATACAGGCAAAAAGAAATGGGGGGGGCTCCTAAATGAAAGACCATCACTGGTCGAGTTTTTAATAATGTAGAACAGAAGCTGCTGTGAAAAAAGGAATAATTAGTAAAGCATATAAAATACTGCATGATAATTATAAGAATCAATCAGAGGTGCTTAGAAAGGATTGGGAAGAGAGATTGGATAAGCAATTCACAAAGAGACAATGGGGGATATATGTATATCTCCAAATATGCAACAAAGTCTAGAAGATTTAGGATCTTTGCCTGGAAGTATTTACATAGGTATTTGTATACCTTAAGTAGACTCCAAAGAATTTTTCCTCAGGTGGCTAGCAAATGCTGGGGGTGTGATGGGCAAGAAAGAGGTGGCTGAGAACATATTTTTTGGGAGTATAATGAGCTGGCAGACTTTAGGGATTCCTTGCAGTCCTCTATGTCGGAGTTGCTGGGTAAGCAGATTGGACTGCATAAGGAGATTTTTTTTTCAGTTATGCTACAGAACCAGAATTGCCTAGACATAGTAAAGCCCTGCTGGGTCTAATTATGGTGGTTGCCAAAAAAGAAATTACTAGAAAATGGAAATTAAAGTCTAGACCAACTTTACTAGAAGTAGTGAATACAGTAACAGAGATAAAACAACTGGAATTGTGATTTTTAGAAAAGGGATGGAGCAAACTACATAAAAAAAATGGGAATTGTGGGAACAATATATCACAAGCAGGAATGTGGTTTAGAGGCAGGATTTGAATGAGCCATATAATGTGTAACTGACAGTGACTGGATGGTTTATAAGTGATGTGCAGTGTTTGCAACTACAGTTGTTTCAATGGTGTCTGTGACAAACTGCAAATATAGTTATCATTTTGTAAGTTTTTCATTTATATAAATATAAAACTTCCTTTATCATATGTGAAAATTTAATAATGATGTTTGGAGAGAGAAAAAAGAACCAAACAGACCCCCATTAGTCAAAGAAGAAGAAAACACTCTGCAACTGAACTGTACTTACAAGTGAACTGGCTACTTTCATGTAATACAGGGGCTTGTCACAGTGTAACATGGATACAAAAAAAAAAAAATCAGTTTGAATGTAGACATTTGTGGGACTGCGAAGCTTACTGTGGTATATGGTGTTGTCACATTGGCACACTATTTCTAAAATATTTGGGAGGTTAGCAATTTAACAGAATGGAGCAGTGTTATAAAACTTCAAACTGGAAGTTTCACAATGGTATGGAGTTGTGGGCCAGTATACAACCACAGGCTAATTGCATCTGTATTCAGTGAAAGTTTACTGGGAGAAGAGCTATCACTGGTGTGCAGTACAGCATGGATGACTCCGGGGGGCGGGCACAGTATTACACCTTAGAGTACAAGGTGAGAAAAAAGTACAGTTGTGTACACTTACCATAAATGTAGATGTTAGAGTGCATTCACTGTTGCAGTCATTACATTTGGGTTATTTGCCTGCAGGGAGCCCTCAGCTAGCCTGAATATCAAAGTCTTGGGTCCTGCGTCGGATGCTGTTTCTTCTTCCATGATGTCAGGTAGTCAGGGGTATAAAGCATGCAGCCAACACCATTACATCAGTTTTTCTTTCCACAGATGTCAGGTGCCCCCATAATGGGAAGCAATTATATATAAGGTTACACCTCCAACAAAAAGCAAATACACCAGAAAGCTTAAATACACTAAACAAGAAGAAAGGTACAGCCAAGAGAAGTCAGGGGGCTGGAGGGAGGGTAACCAGGACTGCAACAGTGAATACACTTGAACATCTGCATTTATGGCAAGTGTACACAACTGTACTATGTTCTTCATGCTTCACTGTTGCAGTCATCACATTTGGGTAGATTCCCAAAGCTAAGGATGGGAGGAGGAATTTAGATGGCATTAGGACCAGGTATAAGGCCCTGCAAGACTGCAGTGGCAAAGCCAGCTCTGGATTTAGAAAAAAAATGGTAAATGGTAATGTTTGGTGAAAGTATGTACAGAACCTCCAGGTAGCAGCTTCTAGGATGTCCCTGGTAGGGACACCTCTGAGAAAGGCTGTAGAGGTAGATGCAGCCCTGGTTGAATGGGGTCTAATCCCCTGTGGGATATGTTTTCCATGGTGCTTATAGCAGAAATGAATGCAATGGCCTATCCATTTAGAAATGGTTTGCTTTGAAATAGCCTTCCACTCTGCCCCTGCAGCAAATGCCACCAGCAGGTTTAGTCCTGTCCAAGTAAAATCTAAGTTGTCTGTGCAAGCAGTGCAGTATCCACTCCCCTTTGTTCTGTGGATTAGAAAATAAGGCTGGTAAATAAATGGAGCCAAACTGGATACCACATTGGGCATGAAGGAGGGACTGGTCCTGAGGGACACCCTGTCCGCATGACAGATGATGAAAGGCTCCACTGCCATAAGGACCTGTAAAATTCAGATACCCTTCTTCGTGAAGTGACTGCTAAAAGGAAGGCTGTTTTCCAAGAAAGGAATTTTAACTCTGCACTTGCAGCTGGCTCAAAAGGAGGAAGAGCGAGTTTTTCCAATACAAAGTTAAGGTCCCAAGCTGGAGTTGGGGCTCTCCTGGGTGGTCTTAAGTTTTTGGCCCCTTTGAAGAACTGCTTGAGCAGTGGATGAAAGAGGAGGGGTGGTTCTGTGTTGTAATGAGCTGAAATGGCTGAGGCATGAATTTTGATGGCGGAAAAAGAAAGGCCCTTGTGAAGCATCTCAGTTAAGTATTGAAGAATCTGACGTAAATTGGGGGCTGCTGTGCCCATCCCTTGAGTTTGGTTCCAGGTACAGAATCTTTTCCATTTTTCAGCATAAGATTTTCTAGTACTAGGCCTCCTTGCCTCCAAAATGACATCCAACACTTGTTTACTAAGGGATGGTAATGGAGAGATTAGGTAATTAGCCAGGCTGTCAGGTTCAGGGTTTGAAGCTGAGGGTGCAGCATCTGACTCTCCAGCTGTGACAGCAGGGTAGGGGTCTGAGGCAGGTGCCATTGAGCCAGCAGTGACAAACTGCGCAAGAGGGGGTGCCAGTGTTGGCGTGGCCAGTCTGGTACAATCAGTATTATCCTTGGTTTGTCCTGTTTGATCTTTAGTAGTACTTTGGAGAGGAGGAAAGGCATAAACTGATAGATTTTTACAACTCAAGGACAGAGCATCCACTTTCCAAGCTTGTTTGTGCAGAGTCCTTGTGCAAAATTTCTCCAACTGGTAGTTCTGGGGGGAGGCAAACAGGTCTATATCTGGGCTCCGCTATTTGTTTATCAACATGCTGAAAGTCTTTGGTTCCAGTTTCTACTCATGTGGGTCCATGGGATTTCTGCTTAGTTCGTCTGCCAGTGTATTTAGTTTTCCTGGCAGGAACTGAGTCTGTAGATGCACTTGATAGCTCAAGGCTGTGCTGCACAGAGCCATGGCTAGTCTGCAGAGGGGGTATGAATGGGTACCCCCCTCCTGCTTGTTTATGTACCACATAACAGTGATGTCCATCTTTACCATTAATTGCCCTGAAAGAATGTGGTCCTTGAAGGCTGTCAGAGCATTCTGTACAGCTAACATTTCTTTTTGATTGATATGCAGGTGCATTTGACTTGGGTTCCATTTGCCCTGAATGCACTGCCCTGCCAACTGAGCCCCCCATGCATAGTCTGATGTGTCTGTTGTTAGGGTTTGGGCGGCAGGGGGTAGAGTGAATGGCAATCCCTTGTTGTGGTAGCAGGCCACTGCCCACCAAAGGAACTCTGTCTTTATACAAGGAATGATAGGAATTACTGATTCCAGGTCCTGAGAATGTTGACATCATAGGCTTTTTAGATACCATTGTAGTTTCCTCATATGCAGTCTTGCATATGGAATTAGTAGGATGCAATTGGCCATGAACCCCAGGGCTTGCAGTATTTTCCTTGCAGATAGCTGGGTCTTTGTGGCCAGTAGTTTGAAGAAGACTGCCAAATAAACTTTTTTCTCTGGCGTGAGGTAAGCCATCTGGGAAGTTGTGTTCAAGCTTGCTCCCAGGAATACAATTTCTTGGCAGGGTACTAGATGATACTTCTTTTCGTTTATGGTGCACCCCAGTGAAGTTAGCAGTTTCTTTACAAATGCCAGATGATTTAGTAGCATGTCCTGGCTTTCTGCTGAATTAGACAATCGTCCAGGTATGAGCACATCTGAATATTTCTTTGCTTGCAGAATGCAATGACTGGAGCTAGGCACTTTGTGAATACCCTGGGCGCAGTAAATAAGCCAAAGAGCAGTGCAGAGAACTGCATGTTAGCCTGCTCTGAAGCATAGGTATTTTCTGCAAGATTCCCTTATTAGAATGTGCAGGTAAGCTTCCTTTAAGTCCAATGTTGCCAACCAGGCATTTTTGCCTAGCATGGGAAGCAGCTGATGCAGAGTTAGCATTCTGAATTTTGGGATTACCAAAAAGGTGTTTAGAAAAGAGAGGTCCAGGATAGGGCGCCAGGAGTTGTCTTTTCTGGCAACCAGGAAATTGAGTAAAAACCTTGCCCCCTTTCCTCTGCTGGGACAGGCTGAGTAGCCCTGATGCTTAGAAGAGAAAGAACCTGCTGTTGAGCCTCTGCCCACTGATTTGAGGGTAGATCTGGCCAACCGTTTGGGGTTGGTAAGGTGTGGAAGTAGAATCTGTATCCTTGGGAAACTATATTTAAAACCCATTTGTCTTGGGTAATGAGCTCCCAGTTTTTTGCATGCAGGGCGATCATTCCCCCTAAGGGAGCAAGTAGTTGAGCAGGGCTTGGAAGGTTTAAGGTTAAGTCATTGTGACAGTTTACCATAGGGGGGTGTCTTACTACTTTCCGCTTTGGAAGTGGGAGCCCCCCACTGCTTAGGCCTGTGAGTACCTTGAGACTGTAGCCTAGGTGGTCTGCTGTTCCTGGGTTTGGACTGAGAAGGCCTGGAAGAGACAGGAAAGGACCAATTCTTAGAAGGCCAATGCCTACTAAATCTGGGAGGCTGTACTTGCAGGAACTCTAACAGTTTGCATAAATTTAGCTTTTTCCTCCATCCTTTTAATTACTACTTCTGCTTTGTTGCCAAACAGGCAGTCTTGGTTTAAGGGAACATCCAGTAATTTAGCTTTAACATAATCTGGCAAATTTTGCTCCTTAAGCCAACATGCCTTCTAAGAAAAAATCCAGTGACAGCAGCCCTGCAAGACGCTTCTAAAGAGTCAAAACCACATTGCAATATTTGCCAACTTGTTCAGCAGAATGCATTAAATCCTGTAATTCTTTATTTTCAGCACAGTCAAGAATCAACATAATTTTCTGTTTAAGTAGTCCAATAATATGCTGCTGAAACTTTAACATATGAAACTGGCAGTTTAAGGCCCTAATGACCAGAGTAGCAGAAGTGTATACCTTCTTACCCCATCTGTCCAGGGCCAATCTCTAACAGAGGGGGTAGGGTTTTTGGCAGTAGTAGCCTTAATGCCTTTAGGTCCCTGTGAAATGATCTCTGGGTCCGCAGTAGGATTCTTATAGAGGAACTTGTGAGAGTCAGGTACTCTGTAATACCGGTCAGGTTTCCTGGGAGCTGGAGGTAAAGTGTCTGGGGCCAGGCTAGATTCCAAGAAGGCATCATCTACAATGTCCAGTACAGGAGGGATAGCTAAAGGCCTGTGTGTTGAGGTAGGAGTAAGAATTCCCTAAGCCTCTTTTTGGAGTCTGAGTAATCCTGGCTTTCCCAGTGGAAATGCTCCCTAAGAGTGTGCAAAGTTTCACCAAAAGAAAAATCTTCTGGAGGGGAAGCAAAGGGTATGGAGTCCTCGGCATTAGTATCCTCATAGGTAGATAAGGGCAAATCCTGGTAATCAGAAAAAACAGAAATTTCAGAATCCTAATCAGAAGAATCAGAAGGAAAATCAGTTCTAGGTCCCTTAGAGGGAGAAGGCTGGCTTCCCCTAATTAAAGTAATAAGGTCTTCAGCCATTCTTATCATTTGTTTTTTAGGCATATGGGCCTGACCATGCAGTTTGGACATCAGTTTTCTAAGGGTGGGTCGAGTTTTAGACCTTGAAGAAGAAGATGGCGTCGGTTTGAAATGCAAGTCAGTAGGCCTGAATACACCCTCAGAAGCCGGTGCCTGTATAGCGGCTCCGGACCAATCCAAATTAGAGACATCCGCAGGTTCCATAGTCGAAGAAGCATTTCGCGGCATACCGGACTCTGAATGGGTCTCAGTGGAGGCCTGCGAATCTGAAGTAGTGGGTATCAGGGGCTGTGAAAGCACCTGAGTACCGGCGAACTGGTGACTAACTTAGCGGAAGCGTTGTCAGCAGCTTTGGACTTATGCGGTCTGTCTTTATCTTTACATTTTTTCGGAATGTCAGTAGTCGGATGGCTTACCAAAGTCATTTCTGGATAATTAAACAGAGTACCGAAATAGTTTGATGCAAAAATGAACAGCCGATGAATATTTTGAGGATTGAATAAGGCACAAAACCGAAAGCGAGGGACGTCGTGGTCTGGGCCTAAGCAAGGAATGCAGTACGAATGAAAATCTTTATGAGGTATTTGCTTTCCACAGGTAATACAATTGTTAACTTTTACTGACATTGGTTTATAGTAAGAAAAAGGATCCCCAATGGGGTACTTAGCTTTTATCAAGACTTCGAGTCTGAAACTCGAAAAAGAAAATTTCAGGAGTCAGCCAACCGGCACTTGCGAACTGCTTCCGCTTCAGGCACCACACGGTAAGAAAGACTGATGTAATGGTGTCGGCTGCATGCTTTATACCCCTGACTACCTGACGTCATGGAAGAAGAGACAGCATCCGATGCAGGACCCAAGACTTTGATATTCAGGCCTGCTGAGGGCTACCTGCAGGCAGATAACCCAAATGTAATGACTGCAACAGTTAATCACGAAGAACATCTGAATAAATCCCTGAAGGTGTTACTTAAACTGTGGGCCTTCATATTCCTTACTCTTTATGTGTGAAGAGAAAGGGGAGTAAGACTTCTGGGAGAAATGGATTAGGAAGTGAACTGCAGACCATCATCTGTGCAGTCAAATGGATAACCTTGTTAACCACGATGTGATGTGGAATGAGGTGCACTGCTACCTTGTGAGGTCCTGAATATACTCTTCACATACTCTACCATGTTGTTTTTAACAGGGTTGTGTGTTGTAAGGCTCCTGGTCTTCATCAGAAGTTATACAGACTGCTTAAGTACTATAACCCTCTCCCGTAATGAGGCAGTACGCTATAAACTGCTTCACTGCACACACCCAGCAAGCTTTACTAACAACCCTGGGCTCATCTCCAAAGCTCACTTGTCTGATGCAAAAGGAAATGCCTTGCTTTGCTGCCAGTGGGCCACTTTTTCTTCCTATTTTCCAAGTTCAAACAATGAACTAGTGAAATTTATTTATTTATTTTATTTTACATTTGTTTACTGGTAAAGTCCGACTGGAACAAGGTCCATTTACAGCGGAGGCCAGGGAGAAAAGCTCCACAAGAACACAATTACAACAAAAAAATTATGTACAGTGGTATATATACAATCAGAGATATCTCATACAAAAGTTTATACAATATATACAATCAAAGAGATATAATATACAATAGTTTGTTTTAAGCAAGCTTAGCTATACATAGTAGACCCTGGAAGTCAGTATTGGTAGAACAAAATTATTTAAAACCATTTCCCAAATGTATTTCTTTTTAATATTAACAAGAAAAAAATGAAAAGTACAGTTTTGTACCTACCATAAATGTAGATGTTCGAAGATCCACATTGCTGCAGTCCTTACATATGGGTAGTCCGCTGTCCTCGGTCGGCCCGAATACCAAAGTATTAGGCTGACGTCGGTCAAGGCGCTTAAAACTGACATCAGGACGTCAGGGTACAAAAGCGCATGACCGACGTCATTTCCTCAGTCTTTTCTTGCCCCAGATGTCAGAAGGCCCTAACAAGAAAGGCCAAAGCCAAAAACCAGCAAAACCTAACCAACCACCCGTGCACTAACCATATTTACAATATGTACAACACAAACCACACCACCACCTTCAAAACAGAGGGGAAGGAGGGAGGTATTGGACTGCAGCAATGTGGATCTTCGAACATCTACATTTATGGTAGGTACAAAACTGTACTATGTTCTTCATCTCACATTGCTGCAGTCCTTACATATGGGTAGAATCCCAAAGCAGAGGTAAGGGAGGATGGTAAAACTATAAAGCAGTAGGAGCTGCCAACATGCCTTGTAAAATTGCAGTTGCAAATCCAGCCCTAGATTTAGAGTAAAGTGGAAGGTGGTAATGCTTAGAAAAAGTATGCACTGAACTCCAAGTAGCTGCTTCCAAAATATCTTTAGTAGCCACCCCTTAAAAAGCTGTAGAAGTGGCAGTAGCCCTAGTGGAATGAGGCCTAATCCCAGCTGGAATCTCCTTACCATGATGGGAATAACAGAAAGCAATACAAAACCAATCCACTTAGAAATAGTTTGTTTTGAAACAGGTTTGCCCTGAGAACCCAAAGCAAAAGAAACAAACAACTGCTGAGACTGCCTGAACCCTTTAGTTCTGCTCAAATAATATCGCAACTGTCTGTGTATATCCAAAGTGTGCAAAATCCTTTCCCCTTTATTTTGGGGGTTTGCATAAAAAGTAGGCAAATTAATAGTTTGGTTTAAAGCCACACTAGAAACCACTTTAGGCATAAAAGAAGGGTTAGTACGCAAAGACACCCTATCCTTGTGGAAAATTAAGAAAGGCTCAACTGCCATAAGGGCCTGTAATTCAGAAACCCTTCTCGCAGAGGTAATGGCCAACAAAAAAGCAGTCTTCCAAGATAAATATTTCAACTCTGCCGATGCTGCAGGCTCAGAAGGTTGTAGAGTGAGTTTCTCCAACACAAAATTGAGATCCCAAGCAGGAGTAGGAGCTCTACGTGGGGGTCTTATATTTTTTGCCCCTCTAAGGAATTGTTTAAACAAAGGCTGAGAAAATAATGGTGGGTCACAGTCATAGTGAGCAGAAATTGCTGCAGCATGAACCTTTATAGAGGAGAAGGACAAACCTTTGTCCAATAACTCAGTAAGGTATTGAAGCGCAACACTTAAATTAGGTGTAGAAACATCAAAGTCCTTTGCTGTACTCCAAATTAAAAATCTCCTCCATTTATCTGCGTAAACTTTCCTTGTACTAGGCCTTCTGGCCTCCAAAATAACATTCAAAACTTGCTGTGGAAGCTGAGACCCTCCAGGGTTTAAAACAGAATATGCCAGGCTGTCAGATGTAGAGAATGAAGTTTGACATTGAGTAAATGACTGTTCTCCTGAGACAGCAGGTGAGGAATCGAAGGCAAAGGCCATGGAGGCTCCTGTACCAGACTTCTCAGTAATGGGTACCAGTGCTGTCGAGGCCAATCTGGAGCTATTAAAATCATGTTTGGCTTGTCCTGTCTGACCTTCAGCAGTACCTTTGGGAGGAGAGGCAGAGGTGGAAAGGCATACACGTGAAGATTGCTCCAATTGAATGAGAGAGCATCCACTTTCCAAGCCAATGGATGAAACCTTTTTGTGCAAAACTTTGGCAGCTGGTAATTTAGTGGAGGAGCGAACAGATCTATGTCTGGAGTTCCCCATAACACTGTCAATCTCTGAAATACATGAGGATCCAATTTCCACTCGTGGGGATCCATAATTTGTCTGCTCAACACATCTGCTAAGGAGTTCTGTGCTCCTGGCAGAAACCTTGCCTGAAGATTTAGCTGTAAACTGAGAGCAGTCTCCCACAAAATCATTGCTTGTCTGCATAGAGGATAAGAATGTTCCCCTTGCTTGTTGATGTACCACATGACAGTTGTGTTGTCTGTTTGAATCAACACCTGCCCTGGAAGAAGTAAATCCTTGAAAGCTATCAATGCAAATTGGACTGCTAACATCTCCTTCAAGTTGATATGTAGATGTTGAAGTCTGGCAGGCCACGTGTCTTGTATCCATTTTCCATTTAGATGAGCTCCCAAGCTTTGTCTGAGGCATCTGTCGTTAAAATCTGACTTCGCCTCTGGCCGGGTCACAGAGAGTCCCTTGTTTAGGTGACATTCCTGAGCCCACCACAAAAATTCCTTTTGAATGCAAGGTATTATTTGAATGACAGTGTCCAAATCTTGGCAGTGCTGTGTCCATACATTCTTGAGATACCATTGTAGCTTCCTCATATGCAGTTTGGCATTGGGAAGTACCAGAATACAAGATGCCATGAACCCCAAGGCTTGAAGGACTGTCCTTGCAGTCAGCCTGGACTGATGAGACAACTGATGGAAGTAAAGAGAAAGATTCTTTTGTTTGTCCGGGGTCAAAAAGGCCATCTGGGATGCTGTATTCAGTCTCACACCCAGAAAGCACATGTCCTGAGAGGGTACTAGACTGGACTTTATTTCGTTCACAGAATACCCCAGGCATCTTAACACTGCCATCACATACTGTAAATGATGAAGAAGTTCGTCCTTTTCTTGGGCCAGTATCAGGCAATCGTCCAAATAAGGATAGATCTGTATTCCTCTTAGCCTGAAAAAAGCTACCACTGGAGCCAGAACCTTCGTGAACACTCTGGCAGTAGATAAGCCAAAGGGCAATGCAGAGAACTGATAATGTGAAGTCCCAGCCCGAAAACGCAGATACTTCCAGCAAATGGGCCTGATAGGAACATGAAGGTAAGCCTCCTTGAGATCCAGAGTCACCATCCAGTGATCTTTGCCCAGCAGAGGTAAAAGCTGTTGTAACGTTAACATTTTGAACTTGGGAATGTCCAGATATGTGTTGAGGATGGATAAATCCAAAATTGGTCTCCACGTGTTTCCTTTCTTTGGTACTAGAAACAGGCGAGAATAAAATCCTAGGCCCACTTCAGGCAGAGGGACTGGTTGTATGGCCCCTATTTGAAGTAGTAGAGAAATTTGTTTGCGAGCCTCTAGTCTTTGCTGAGGAGGAACGTCCGGCATGCCTTTGAAAGGAGGCAAGGTATGGAAATAAAACTTGTAACCCTGGTGAATGATATCCAATACCCATTTGTCTTGGGTAACCAACATCCAATTTTCCTTGAAGAGTGCTAACCTTCCTCCCAAAGGTGCTGCCAGGCAAGAAGGATCTGGCAGCTGAAAAAGTGGGTCATTGGGCCTGTTTACGAAAGGACTGGCCCCTGCCCTCACCCGAAGATTGTGCAGGGGAACTCCCTGTTCTAGGCCTGAAAGAACTCTGAGCTCTGCCCCTACCACGCCTAGATCTACCCCTAGACTGAGAATCATAAGAAGGATACGTCCACACCTTAGCAGGCCAATTTGAACTTGCAAAAATCTTTAACAGTCTGCATAGACTTAGCCTTGTCTTCCATTTTCTTCAAGACTGACTCCACAGGTGAACCAAACAACACATCAGACTGCTGTCTTAACATGGTCAGATAAATTCTGATCCTTCAACCAGGCATGCTCATGGCGAGGACTGAGCCAGGCAGCCACCCTAGACGAGCTGCGAAGGACTGAGCCAGTGGCAGCCACCCCCTGCAGCATCACCTGTTCAGAGACATGCACCAAATCTTGCAATTCTTTACACTCAATGCCTTCCGCCAGAGCATCCACCTTAGACTTCAATTGAGAAAGAAGAAAGTTTTGATATTTCAACATATGAAACTGGCAATTCAAAGCCCTCATAGCTAAGGTAGAAGATGACCTATAGACACCCCATCTATCCAAAGCTCTGGCTTCTTTATCTAGAGAACCGGATTTTTACAACAGATAGGTCCCTGACTAATAGTTTCTGGGTCCGCCTTAGGACTCTTATAAAGATATTTATGAGCCTCAGGCACCCTGTAATACCTATCCGTTTAGCAGGAGCAGGAGGCAGAGAATCAGGATTAAGTGGCCTCTCTGCAACACATCTTCCACAACATCCAGAACAGGGGTATAGCCAAGGGCCTATGCTGGGGTAACAGCAAAAACTCTCTCCTTTTCTTCCTAGAATCAAATGTTCCCTCATAGAGATGCGCGTCTGAAAAAAGAAAAATCTCTGGAGAGGAAAGCAGAATCATCTAATCATCTGCAAATAGAATAAGGAGAGAGTTCCTGTCAAGACTCAGTCAAGACTCGAAACATCAACAAAACTTCCCAAAAACTTCCACACCCTAGGCCTCTTATCAGGGGGGAGGGGGGCAGTTATTCACTTTTTCTGACATCCGTAAAACACTGAGGCAAGAAAAAAAAAATAAATCCCCAACGGGTACTTAAACAACTTGGATTTAAAGGTTAGTTTGCTGTTATTTTTGTATTTCTGTATTGCCTTCTATATTTTGAATACTGTAGTTTGTTTTCTTTACCTTGTGTTTTGCTTTGCTTGCTGTTTTTTAACAGCATAAAAAACTCAAAAGAGACCAGCTCTCTCACCGTTCGCAGGAATTTCTCGGTCCACGTCACCCGGAATCTCTTTTTTAAGTTTTTGTCTAGTCCTTCTTAGCATGTGAGGATCTAGGCAATGTTACAATTGCCTCATGTACCAGACAACCCTCTCCTCCTAATACATGCAGAGATGCAACTATACCAACAACTGACTGAGGCTGAGCTCTTCAACATAGGACTGGCAAGACCAGTCCAGGAGGAAGGTCACCACACACAGGTCACAGTAAGCTGCCTGTCGGCTAGAAATCCGCCACAGCATAACGAAGTCCATCTCTCACTCTCAGCAGCAGGTACAATGACTCAGTCATTGTCCACGCTGGTGTAAACCACCTGAGCACTTCCTCACGCTGGTGTCGCGACGACCTGAGGCATACCCTCTGGACTACATGAAAAGAGACATTGAGGAGCTCTCTGATTATGTAGCCCAGGCAGGTATGACCCTGACCTTGAGCAGTATCCTACCTTCACCAAGAATGATGCCACAATATAGAGATAAGATGATCAGCTTTAACAATTGGCTTAAACTCTGGTGTCATTCAAAGGGGATCAATGTCTGTCTGCCTGGGATGACATGCTGGACAAGCCACGCTGCTTCTGAGGGCGGCTTGCACCTGTCACCCTGGGATTCGGATATTGGCAAAGGCTCTTGCCACCCCATAGTGCCTTTTTAGGCAAGGCTCAAATTCTAAACCTACCACCCTAGAACACAAAAGGAAAAACTAAGGGTAATGCTGCTCAATGCCAGAAGTCTAAATCTCAAAATGCACGCACTCGAGGCCCTTCTCAGTATGGAGAACATCGATGTCTGTGCAGTGACAGAAACCTGGTTCAAGGCTCCTGAGAGCACCCCAGCACTATCAGGTTTTACCTCTTATCATGCGTTCGGCCCCAAAATCCGGACAATACCAAGAAAGGAGGGTATCCATATTCATCAAGGACACCCACACCTCAAGACTGGTGGCAACGATGCATCGGAGACCATCCAGGTGCAATTAACCATAGGCAAGACTGCTCTGCAAATTGTAGCATGTTACAGGCCACCCTCACAAACTCAGGAACCTCACATGGCCTTCCTGAAAACGCTAGAGGATAAATGTATCACCAAACACCATCATACTAGGTGACTTCAATTACCCTAATATAGACTGGTAACACTACTCAAGCCCAAACACCCTAGCCCAAAAGTTCCTGGAATTCATAAACTCAAATGCCATGGAACAACTAGTCACCATCCCCACAAGAGGAGAAAACATACTTGATCTCATCATCACGAACATGGGAGCACAATGTTCAACACCGGAAGTATACCCCTCACTGGTGAGATCAGATCACAAACTAATCTTGCTGGAGGTCCTCAACCCACCCCCACCTGAAATAAAAAAAACCACAGTAAAGAACTTCTCGAAAGCCGACTTCACACTAATAAAGACTAGTCTGGTCTCCTTTTAGGCCCCGAGGCGGAAAACAGTACTCAAGCCGCTGAATCACTTACAAATGCCTTCTACCAGCACCTGCAGGACTGCATGGATAAGGCAATCCCAAGCAAAACAAAGACTCTTTGTACCAAAGGCAAGCGTCCAGTCTGGTGGACCCCAGCCATAAACAAACTCTACAACAAAAGGAGGAAGCTACTACAAGATAGAGCAAAATCCTTAAAGGTAAGACACCCTTGATCACTATAAGTAAAAAACTAAGAGCTCTCATAAAATCATCCAAAGCAAATTTTGAGAGAAAAATAGCTAAAGACTCAAAAGACAATCATAAGGCCTTCTTTAGCTATGTTAGAAACCTGGGAGGAAACTCCCAGATATGCTCAGAACTAGTTCAAAATGATGTGAAGATTACTGATCCTACAGACATTGCCAACATACTGGCTGACAGGTTCAGTGCAAACTTCTCCCCCCCCCAAAAGGAGAGATATCTATACCAAGCGATTGCAGCCCCCCAAACATCTCCAACGCCCAAGTGAGAACAGCTCTCTCTCCAGCATAAAACACAGCATCCATGGGACCTGATGGTGTCCCCGGCTGTGTGCTCCACGAACTCAACGAGGAATTAAACCCACAGCTAGGACAGCTGTTTAATCATAGTCTTACCTCTGGATACGCACTCCAGGAGTGGCGCACTGCAACTGTGGTCCCACTTCACAAAGGCGGTGCCTCCACCGACCCTGGAAATTACCGCCCATTAGCTTGACAAGCCTTATCTGCAAAGCCATGGAGAGGATCATAATGGACCTCATAAATAAAGACATAGGGAATTTGCAGACTTTGGATCCATCCCAGTTTGGCTTTGTCAAAGGCAGATTATGCCTTCTAAACTTGGTTGACTTTTTCAAACAGTCACCAAAGCCATTGATGAGGAAAGGCAGTCCATACAGCCTACCTCGATCTGGCGAAGGCCTTCGATACAATACCCACTCGGGTATCATTGAAAAACTCATCAGCTTAAATGTTAACCCATACATCACAAGATGGGTTGCAAACTGGCTGAGTGACAGAACCCACAGGGTCAGAGTTGCTGGCGCCATGTCAGACTCAAAGCCTGTCACAAGTGGTGTACCACAGGGCTCAGTCCTGGGCCCACTCTTGTTTGGCATCTACTTTTCCGAAGTACAAGCAAACACAGGAGGGTTATGGCTGACAAAGTTTGCAGATGACTGCAAACTGGGCCATAGTAGAAAACACATCTGACACAGATATCCTTCAGAAGGGTCTCACAGAAATGGATAACTGGTGCCAGAGCCATGGCCTAAAGTTAAATGCCAAAAAATGCATAGTCATACCCTTCGGGAAAAACAAGGTTACCCCTAGCTACCAAATAGGTGGCAATCCACTGAGCACAGAAGAAGTTATCAGGGACCTGGGGACCCAGGTTGATAGTAGTCTGTCATTCGACACCCATGTAGCTAAAGTAGTTAGGAAGACCTTCTACATTGCCCACCTTATCATGAAGGGATTCTCATCTAGATCAAGGGAGGTCATAGTCTCCATATACTCATCACTCATCAGACCAATGATTAAGTACAATGCCCCATTCAGAATGTATCTGACCCGACACTTGCAGCAGCTGGAGAGGCCACAAAAGTTCCTCACCAAAAGGATAAAGGGTCTCAAACATCTGTCCTATGCTGCCCGACTGAAAGAACTCCAGCTCTATTCAGTCGCTTACCGCTTGCTCAGAGGTGACCTTTGCCTAACATACAAGGCCATGTCAAACCCAGATTTGATGAATATGCTTCACCTCAAAAAATCTAGATCCGTCAGAGCCACAAGGGCAGGAGACTTAAACCTCGACACGGCTATTAATAGGACGTGCTGGAGGGATAGATTCATCACCCAAAGACTCCCTATGCTGTGGAATAAAATCCCGGTATATGTGAGGCAGAGCACCTCGCTGGCCTTGTTCAAGAGAAATCTTGACCAATGGATGGGAGATCGCAGATATACCCCAGGGATTACCTCAGTGTCACTGCTCGACAGAGGCACAGCAAAATAATGGGTATAGTTCCCCATACTAAAGGGGTGGCGTAAGCCACAAAACTATGGGCTAGGCTTGTAAATGCCCTCGGGCAGATAGCCTAGTATGAACCTATGAACCTATTGGATTCGGTCTGAAACTCCGAATTCGAAAAATTTCAGAACGCCGAACGGCACTTGCAACGCTGCTTCTGCATCGGACCATGCGGCAAAAAAGACTGAGGAAATGACGTCGGTCATGCGCTTTTGTACCCTGACGTCCTGATGTCATTTTTAAGTGCCTTGACCGACGTCAGCCTAATACTTTGGTATTCGGGCCGACCGAGGACAGCGGACTACCCATATGTAAGGACTGCAGCAATGTGAGATGAAGAACATCGAATATGATTCACAACTTCAGGATGGTACAGGCACCATCTTGGATATCAAAAATATGTTGAATAGTAAAGCATGTGGCAATAACACAATTCTTAAATATAGCACCCCACCTACGGACATAACAAAACCCTCCAACTGCGAGTCATCCATTTCCGAAAGGATTACAGCACAGTTAACCACTGCCAACAGATCAAATTAGTACTAATTTACAAATTCATGCTGTTATTCCTTCCTATCCTGCTAATCTACAAACAGAAAACTGCAATACTTATGGAGTAACACTTGGCTATTATGCCCATCTTTTATAAATCTGCTCTCATGTGGCAGTGGCAATAAGCAGAAGTACATTCAGCAAAGAAATTAAATCACTTTCGAAAACAGTATTACATTAAGTGCTTGTTATGCTCATACCTCTCAGTTGTACTGATTTTCAGAAACAATCCTGATTTTGGGTCAGATGTTTGCTCGGAGTCTCCTAGAATTTCTGATTTTGTCGCAAAACAGTAGTGACTAAAAAAAGAGTGCTGACTGGTATTTTATTCTTACAAATCTGTTATTTTATCATGCTCTAACTAAACAGTATTGATATTTAAAAAGTGCTCCTGATTTATGTATACTGCCTCTCAGAAGCATAGAAATGGTGGGGTGAAAGAGCAGCCACCTTGGGCAAAAGGTGTCAGGGGCTGTGATCGGCACATCCATTTTAATTTTATGTTCTTCACGTAAACGTGAGAGCATGCCGTATAGAATGACAATGTTAGGACCTGGTGTGCCCCACCTAGGAATGAAGGAGTGCTGGATCAAAGACAGTACAGTTGTGTACACTTACCATAAATGTAGATGTTAGAGTGTCTTCACTGTTGCAGTCATGACTGTAGGGTTCTCCCTTGCCGGCAGGCAGTCCTCGGTCGGCCAGAATCCCAAAGTCTGGGTCCGGCGTCGGCTGTTCAGCCATGCTCCCTGACGTCAGAGCGCCAGGAGTACAAAGCTGACAGCCGACGCCGTATTCTCCAGTTTTTCTTGCCCCAGATGTCAGGTGCTCCAAAATGAGTAAGATCCCATACCCTTTGCAAATACACCTCAAAAGAAGGGTGAAGAAGGGAACCACACAAAAGAAAAAATAAGAGGGGACAGGAGGGAGGGAAACCCAGACTGCAACAGTGAAGACACTCGAACATCTACATTTATGGTAAGTGTACACAACTGTACTATGTTCATCATGTTTCACTGTTGCAGTCATGACTGTAGGGTTGAATGCCAAAGCAGAATAAAAGGGAGGTGGTCATAAAGAAAAGGGGGCGGCTAAAAGGCCCTGCAAGACAGCAGAAGCAAAGCCTGCCCTAGACTTAGAGTAAAGAGGTAGATTATAGTGCTTGGAAAAAGTATGCACTGAATTCCAAGTTGCAGCTTCCAAAATGTCTTTGGTAGGAACTCCTCTGAGGAAGGCAGCTGAAGTGGTAGCAGCTCTGGTAGAATAAGTCCTTATACTCCCTGGGATTTGCTTTCCATGATGTGAATAACAAAATCTGATTCCATGAGCAATCCGTTTAGAAATGGTCTGTTTTGAAATAGCTTTACCTTGGGAACTTGAAGCATAAGAAACAAACAATTGCTCTGATTTCCTGATGTCCTTGGTTCTGTCCAGGTAAAAACGTAGTTGTCTGTGTACATCCAAGGAATGCAAGATCATTTTCCCCTTATTTTGAGGACTAGGGAAAAAAGTTGGCAAGTGAATAGTTTGATTTAAAGCCACTTTGGAAACCACCTTAGGCATGGAAGAAGGATTAGTCCTTAAAGACACCCTGTCTTGATGATGAAAAATAATATAAGGTTCCACAGCCATGAGAGCTTGCAACTCTGAAACTCTCCTGGCAGAGGTCAGAGCTAACAGAATGGCTGCCTTCCAGCATAAAAACTTGATGTCAGAAGTGACAGCAGGCTCAAAAGGAGGTAAAGTGAGTTTTTCCTAAACATAGTTGAGATCCCAAGCAGGAATGGGAGGAGATCTAGGGGACCTTAAGTTCTTAGCTCCTCTGAGAAACTGCCTCATGAGCTGATGGAAAAAGATAGGAGGGTCTGTATTATAATGAGCAGAAATAGCAGAAGCATGGATCTTTATGGAAGAGAAAGAGAGACCCTTATGTAAGAGGTTTGTCAGGTAAAGTAAAATCAGAGGAATGTTAGGAGTAAGAGGATCTGAATCCTGAACCTGCATCAAGGTGCAAAATCTTTTCCATTTCCCTGCATAAGATTTTCTAGTGCTAGGACGTCTGGCTTCTAAAATGACATCCATAACCTGCTTGGGTAGGAGAGAATGAATCAAGGACCCTGGATTAACCAGGCCACCAGGCTGAGAGTTTTGACATGGGAGTGCAGAACCTAACCCTGGTGCTGGGACAGAAGGTTCGGAGTCTGTGGTAATACCCAAGGGGGCTCCAGACAAAGGTTTTTCAGAGTTGGGCACCAAAATTGTCAAGGCCAATTTGGGGCCAGCAAAATTATCATCTTGGGCTTTTCCTGTTTGATCTTTAATAACACCCGTGGAAGAAGAGGTAGAGGCGGGAAGGCATATCCCGAGAGGTTTCTCCAACTGAATGATAGTGCATCCACTTTCCAAGCTAGTTTGTGGAAAGTCCTGGTGCAAAAAATCTGTAGTTGATGATTGAGATGGGATGCAAAGAGGTCTATGTGAGGACATCCCCAGACTGCTGTAATCATCCTGAATATTTTGGTGTACAGCATCCATTCGTGTGGATCCGACAGGTTTCTGCTCAGACTTGTCTGCCAGGAAGTTTTGCTTCCCTGGTAGAAATTGAGCTTGAAGGTCCAGTTTGCAAGCTAGAGCTGTGTTCCATAGATTCATGGCTAGTCTGCAAAGGGGATAGGAATGAGATCCCCCTTGCTTGTTTATGTACCACATAACTGTGGGTCTGTCCGTATTAGTAGCTGTCCTGGTTGTAGAAGATTCCTGAAGGCCAATAGAGCGTTCTGTACGGCTAACATTTCCTTTAAATTGATATGCAGGAGCTTCTGATCCTGTGTCCAAAGGCCCTGCAGACAGTTGCCCTGAAAATGGGCTCCCCATGCATAATCTGAAGCATCCGTGGTTAGTATCTGAGTGGCTGGAAGCAGACTGAAGGGTTTTCCTATGTTTAGAGTACATGCCTTGGACCACCAAAGGAATTCCTTTTGGAGACAAGGCAGGACGGTGATCTGTATGTCTAAACTGTGGCAATGCTGAGACCATACACTTTTTAGGTACCACTGAATTTTCCTCATATGTAGTCTCGCATATGGTACGAGAAGGATGCAGGAGGCCATGTAACCCAAAGCCTGCAGGAATTTCCTTGCAGAAAGCTGAGTTAAAGTTGCCAAGGTTTTGAAAGTTGAAGCCAGCTGTAATTGTTTTTCGGATGTCAGAAATGCCATCTGAGTTGTGGTGTTTAGAAGAGCACCCAGAAAAGTTATCTGTTGTGAGGGTGTCAAATTTGACTTTTTTAAGTTTACAGAGAATCCCAGGAACTTGAGAAGGTTCTGAACAAATTCTAGATAGTGGAGTAAGACATCCTTGCTGTCTGCCTGAATTAGACAATCATCCAGATAAGGGTAAATTTTAATTCCCTTGAGTCTGCAATAAGCTACTACTGGAGCCAGGCATTTGGTGAAGACCCTGGGCGCAGTAGACAATCCAAAGGGCAGCAGAGAGAATTGATAGTGCCTCGATCCGGCCCTGAACCTGAGGTATTTTCTGCATTCCTGCCTGACGGGAATGTGTAAATATGCTTCCTTTAAATCCAAAGTTACCATCCATGCATTTTTGGTCAGCATTGGAAGTAGCTGCTGTAGAGTAAGCATCTTGAATTTTGGTATCTCAAGAAAACTGTTCAAGACTGACAGGTCCAGAATGGGTCTCCATGAGTTTTGCTTTCTGGGGACTAGAAAGAGTCTTGAGTAAAAACCTTGTCCCATCTCTGAAAGTGGAACCAGTTATATGGCTTTCATAGCCAAGAGAGCCTCCACCTGGTTTAAGGCCTCTAACCATTGATGTTTTGGAAGATGTGGCCATCCGCTTGGTTTTGGTACTGTTTGAAAATGGAATTTGTAACCTCTTGAAACCACATCCAGAACCCACTTGTCTTGGGTTATATGAGTCCAATTTAGGTGAAAAAGAGAAAGTTTTCCTCAGAGAGGGGCTTCCAGGCAAGAAGTTCCTGCATCCCAACAGAGGGAGTCATTGAGCCTGTTTTCTATGAGCTTGCGACCTGTCCTCTCCTCCCCTAGGGGTGGAAGTAGTCCACTGTCTTGGTCTATAAGAGGCTTGCGTTTGTGGCCTTCCTCGGGACCATCTGTATCTACCCCTCTGAGGCCTGTCTGAATTGGGAAAGGACCAATTTTTTGTAGGCCAATTCCTACTAAATCTGGGTGGCTGTACTTGTAAGAAATCCTTAACCGTTTGCATGGATTTTGCCTTGTCCTCCATCTTCTTTATCACCTCTTCAGCCTTAGGTCCAAACAAAACATTATGCTCGACAGGAGCATCCAATAACTTAGCTTTTACTTGATCTGGCAAGTTTTGTTCCTTTAACCAAGCATGCCGTCTAATGACTGTACCAGAGGCAGCAGCCCTACAAGAAGCCTCCAAGGCATCAAATCCACAGTATAAACCATGCTTCCCAACTTGTTCAGTGGCATGCATTAAGTCATGTAATTCCTTATCATCTGCACAGGCAGAAATGGAAGTTAGCTTTTGCTTCAAAACAGACAAAAGAAATTGCTGGTAATTCAGCATATGAAATTGACAGTCTAAAGCCCTAATAGATACAGTAGCAGAAGTGTACACTTTTTTGCCCCGTCTTTCTAAAGATCTGGAATCCTTCTCAGTGGAAATGGTGTTTTTAGCAGTAGCGGCCTTAACCCCCTTAGGACCCTGAGAAATGGTTTCAGGATCAGCAGTAGGATTCTTGTACAAAAACTGGTGGGAATCACGAACCCTATAATATCTGTCTGGCTTAGCAGTAGCAGAAGGAAAAGAGTCCGGAGTTAAGTTAGCCTCCGAAAAGGCATCATCCACAATATCCAAAATAGGAGGGATAGCCAGGGGTCTATGTTGGGGAAGAAGAAGAAAATCCCTAAGTCTTTTCTTAGATTCTGAGTACTCCTGTCCTTCCCAGTGAAAATGTTCCCTCATTTCATGTAAAGTTTCCCCAAAAGAAAAATCCTCAGGGGGAGAAGCTGAAGGAAAGGATTCCTCAGCATCAGAATCCTCATAAGGAGGGAAAGAATATTCCTGGTCAGAAGAAGAAACTGAAAAAACAGAAGCCTGATCAGAGGAGTCATAATACACTTCCTGCCTTGGCCTTTTATCTGGAGGGGGATGTGAACCCCTAATCATAGTAAGTAAGTCCTCCGCCATCTTAAGTAACTGTTTCTGAGACTTGGGTGCCAGATCAGAAGAGGCCTGAGCTGTAGTCTTTGATTTGGAGGGAGTCTTTGCCTTTGGCTTTGCCTTTATTAGAAGCTGAGTAGGCCTGAAAACCCCTTCGAAAGCCAGTACCTGCACAGCAGCTCCGGACCCATCCGAAGGAGCATTGTCCGAAGGTCCTGCAACAGAAATATTCAAAGGCCTAGTTGGCTCCTCGTGGGAGTCCGTTTCGGCCATCGGTTCCTAAATGGCCGATGACAGGGGCTGCAAAAGCACCTCACTGACGACGGCCGAACCTGGAGCTGACTCTGCTTGTACAATATCATCCGATTTGGACCTCGGAGGCCTGTCTTTATCCTTGCGTCATTTGTGAACTCCGGTAGCCGGAACAGAATCCGACAACATTTTGTAATTAAAGCGCCTACCGAAGTAATGAAATGCAAAATCGTACCTTCGTTTAATCGTACGTTGATTGAATCTAGCACAAAACCAACGACTAGCTACGTCGTGGTCAGGGCCTAAGCAAGGAATACAGTAAGAATGAAAATCCTTATGAGGTATTTGCTTCCCACATGAAATACAATTATTAACTTTTTCTGACATCGGACTGGAGCAAGAAAAAAGTTTCCCCAACGGGGTACTTAGCTTTGAGTAGGAGAAGAAAATCTTCGAACTGAAGTACTTTTAGCAAAAATTGTCAGGAGTCAGCCAACCGGCAAATGCGAACTGCTATCACGGCACGGCAAGAAAGACTGGAGAATATGGCGTCGGCTGTCAGTTTTGTACTCCTGGCACTCTGATGTCAGGGAGCATGGCTGAATAGCCTGCCGGCAAGGGGAAACCCTACAGTCATGACTGCAACAGTGAAACACGATGAACATCAGACCTTTCCCCTCCCCTCTCCTTTCATGCAATGTATGATGGCATAAGAATTTAGGACCTCAAGCTCCTCCTTATGAGAGAAGAGAGGAGTGCCATATCAGAGAAAGGACCTAGCATTGAGAGGTGCCAAATTGTGCAGCAGTTCTGGGCACCAAATGAGCCAGCTATGGCTCTGTTGTTCCTTATTCCTGAAGTAACAGGATGAGAGCTATGAGATTCACATTATACATTTTAGGCTTGTTAATCATTCATCTATAAATAGGGCTCAAAACCACAACCCAAGTTCTTCCCCAAACAAGTAGTACTTAAAGAAGATTTAAGGTCCTCATCACATTTAATATAAAATAAACATAAGCATATAAAATAACAGTATGCTTTTATTAATATATAGTACTTTTATGTACTGCACAGGCATGGAAGTCTAATGCTGTATTACTTGTGATGCTTACATTAGTTTTATAGCATCACAGGAGATTACTAGGCTATCGACCCAGAGGTCATTTTAAACCTAGCCATTTCAACCCAATGTGATACTGTAGAAGTACTAGTCAATACTAGTCAATACCCAAGATTGCATTTAATGATGACTGCCCATGTCCCGGAGGGCTGTGGGCGCTATCCCCGATAAGAATTTACGGTGCCCCATCCACTCATCCAGGTTCCTCTTGAACAGTGTCATAGAGGTGCTCTGTTTCACATTAATTGGTAGCCTGTTCCAAAGATGTGGCAGTCATTGGGAGATAAATGGGAAATTTAAGTCACAGGCCATATTTAATTCCCTGGAATTGGTAGACCTAGGCTCATTTGATTTACAGATATGCAGCAAGTTCATCAGGTTTGGGTCCTAGGTTATTCTGTAGGCAAGGCATAAGTCTCCTCTAAGAAGTCAATATGATATGGAGTATAGTGACAGGGACTTTAGTCAGTCTGTGTAGGGCACATGCTGGAGGCCCTTGACCTTCTTTTTTAGAAACTTTTGCAGTGTCTCTAACTGCTGCAGCTGCTTAGTATGGTACATACCAAATGGGGCATTATACTCAATTATGGGCCGGATAAGTGCAGAACATATACAGGGGGATTATAACTTCTTTTGCTCTTGAGGCGATGCCTTTACTAAGAAAAAGTGAACTATGTGGAAAGCTTTCCTTACAACGGTAGACATGTGGTGGTCGAAGTTGAGATCGCAGTCAACCTGTGATCCCAGGTCCCTTTCCACTGCATGGGTACTTGGGGTATTTTTGTTTTTGAGACCTTGCTTAAAAAGGCACTATGGGGGAGGCAAGAGCCTTTGCCGGAAGCCGAAAGCCTAGGAGTGCCAGGTGCAAACAATCTCTGGCAAAGCAGTGAGGTTTGTCGACCATGGCTTATAGATATTTTACTAGAAATCTGTGATAATTTATTGACTGTGTTAACTGTTCTAAATTCAAAAATCCAAGGCCTTGCTGAACAATTCTATCAGTATTTTTTTATTTCAAAACAGAATTAAAAATACTTACTTTTGGCCCTTCTCGCTTCACAGGCTCTGTAGACCTGGGTTTGGAACTAAAAGGGAAAGAGCACACTGTTAACAAAATACATTATCAAGTCACGGTACATCTTACATATCAGATCAATGCAAAATCTCACAAAGGTGCATCAAGAGTAAATAGAAAAAAATATGTTCCTCAGATGAGTGGCACAGTGGTTACCACCACCTGCTAGACAGACAGGTATGTAGCCCAGAGACTACGTCGTCTATGGAACAGGCTCATCATCCATGTGAAGCAAAGTTCCTCCCTAACCCAATTCAAGCACAACTTGGACAACTGGATGGGAAACCGGAAAGTCATCCCTGGTTTGGCACCTATGTCTCTAATGGACACAGGTAACCTGTAAATGGTTTATCCCCCAGGCCCATGCTTACACTTATCAAGGATATCAGAAATTGTCAGAGATCTGGGATGCATGGCTAGGCTTAAACAGGTCCTTGTGGTCATTAGACTAGTAAACACCTCTGAACCTGCATCAGAGCTCCTGGTTCTTAAGTTCAGCTCTCAATTGGGAAACCCTTCTCTGTGGAGTCTGCATATCCTCCCTGTGTCTGTTTTCAGCAGATGTTCTTGTTTAGTCTCACATTCAAAAGATATGCCATACTTAAAACTAATAATCTTCCAAATTGTGTGGAGGTGTGCATGCCATGTGCAAGGTTATGTATTTGTGCGTGATCCAATGACAGATTTGTACCCTGTCCAAAATTACTTTGGCCACCTTTCCCAAATCAGTGCTGAGATACGTTCCATATCCCCTATGCCCCTAGCTGGATAAACCTGATAAAATACATAAAAGGAGAGTGAATGAATAAATGAATGAATGAAGTTCCTTAGCTAGTTTTTCTACAGTCACTTCACACTTGTGCATACTGCTATCAACAGCAGTGCAAATCTCGGCAGTCACATATTAACATGACTAAAACAGAATGTTCTTAGCAAGACAGCTATACAAAACCATGTTTTTTTTCTAGCAGTCATTTAGATTTTTTTTGACCATTTGATTTTCTTCTTACCTGTTCTCTTTTGCCATCAGCAAGCATTTATGATCTCATATCATTAGCAAACTAGATTTTGGTTATGGAACTTTTTGCTTAAACCTTTTTACTTGCTGGAGAATGAATTTCCAAAAGGAAGATATCATCAAGAAGTGTTTATCTTGTCACAAATGATTGCTTGCATATACTCCAACATCTCTAATGTCCTACAGTTAACAAAAAGTCACAAACCACCAAAACAGACAACTGTACTTTCCTACCTATTAAGTAAACTTACCATAACAGATGATGTTCAAATGATCAATGCTGCAGTAGCCATAACTATATGGGTTGTATCCAGTTTCAAGGGCACCTTCCGCGCACCCAAACCTTTGTTCAGCTCAAGATGAGCACTAGGAAAAATAGTGGTTTAAATGCAAAGCCCATCAGAGCTTTCATGCCAACTAAGAGAGGGAGGCTAAGACCTGAAAAGGTCAATGATAAGGAAGTAAAAATGTAGATCCTCACCCTGGTAACAAAACATATATACATAAGGATGACAGAGGGAGGGAGCAGTTACTGCAGCAGTGTTCATTTGAAAATCTTCATTTACTTATACAACTGTATTATGACCATCATCATTATGATCACTGTAGTAGCCTTAGCTAAATGTGTAGATTACTGCAGTTTAGACTCAATAGGAAGGATGAGGGTTCAGCAGCCCCTGGAGAATGGGGTAGCAAGGACTGTCCTAGACATGGAGAAGAAATCTAGTTTACAGTGCTTTGTAAAAGCATGCGCAGAGGACAAAGTTGCTTCCTTTAGAATACTTCTAGAATCTAACTCTTTTCAAAAAGCCACAGATGAAGCAAAAACCCTGACAGAATGAGCTTTGACCCTGCCAGGAAATGCCTTTCTCTGGTGGGTATAACAAAAGATAATAATATGACATCAAAGATGTGGAGTAATCCTTTCTCCCTCACTTTTACTTTCTGGAAAAAAGACAGGGAGATAGATCCTTGGCTCATAGTAAACTACATTAGGCCTAAATGAAGGGGGGAAAAATGAATCTGCTTTTAGTGTGTTTGTGTTTCCTCCTACTTTTTTTTTTTGCTTTTGCCTCTTCTTATAAGTACTCAATTTTATTTATTCTACTGCACTTATTGCTGCTTGGTAGTAGACTGATTAAACTGTAACTGTTATTCTAAGTCTTGGTTTAAGCACTTGGGCTTCATACCTGTTGTTTTACATTAACAAGGTTTGTGGTCTGCACTGTTGTGGGAGGAGAGGCTGTATTCTGCCCTTCTGAGCTGGGAATTTCTGGTCACAGGCTTATTGTGCCTGCTTATTCAAACTGTTTCTTTCTGAAATTGGTGCACCTTGTTGCTGTAGCATAGGACCAGATTCAGGCCTGCTGAATCTAACTTTGCTTGTATAACTTGAGCACTGATCCAGGCCATCTTTTTTAGAGAAGGTTCCCCTGCACCCTAGTAGCGGGAGTGTGCAGTTAGAACTTGTCCGATTGAAGACTGCTGGAACAGGGCTCAGTTTTGAGCTTTTTTGGTTAATTGGATAACTTGTTTAACTCAGACTGTTTGTTTTCTATTGTTTATATATATATATATATATATATATATATATATATATATATAAAATGTATAAAAAAAATTTGCACTTTATTCATCTGCTTTTACTGTATTTGTGTTTCTTCCTACTTTATTATTAAGGGCATTGACTACAACTCTGAACATATATATAATAATAAGCATCTTTTTATGCGCTTTTAAAGTGTTTTTTTGACTGTATCTGCTTTATTTTCTGAAAAAAAAAATATACTTGTTTCCCGCCTTTCTAAGCTAATATAGTCCGGTTTTCGGGTTAGTGCTGAATTCAGGGCTGTGCTACATAGCTCTGTGTTTGCCCATACCTTACTTGGATAGAAGGAAGTTTCTCTGTTCACAGGTGAGAGAGGGGAGCTCTGAGCAGCCTATCTGTCCCTAGAGGAGTGGTTTCAGCCCAGAAAGTAGTAGTTTATTAGGCCATTTTGGGCTAATTTCTATCTCGTTAATTTCCCTGCTATAAAAAACGCATTTGCCCGGTTTTGCACGCAGGGCAGCGCAGGATAGCTAGGGTATATCTATTCCCGGCTCCACAAAGTCTCCTCTTCAATTTTTCCCTTGGAACTAGACAAACCTTCAACTTAAGCACTCAAGCCATTCATTTCTCAGCCTGGCACTTGCTCAAAACTCATAGCAAGCTCTTATAAACCCTAGCCCTACAGAAGGACAAGGCTCTCTATTCGCCCTTACCAGTCATTCAGTAAAACAGTTTATTGTACCTATCCAGGCATGTCCAAAGGACAGTTTCAGGTGTACTCTCCAGTCCAACTGGTGAATCTGGGCATTTTGAGGCAATGTTACAATTGCCTCATGTACACAGACAACCCTCTCCTCCTACCACCAAACACTAATACATGCGAGAGATGCAATTATACAGCCAAACTGGAGGCTAAGCTCTCTCAACCCAAGACTGGATCAGACAGTCAAGAGGAGAAGGGAAATACTGGCATCATACCACCAGTCTCACAAAGACCCATTAAACCAGCACCGGCAAAAACACACATAAATACACAAAAACATACTCAGAGGCTCTAAATAAAAATCTGCAAAAGCAACAGAGCCCTCCAAAGCAGATATTCAAGCAACTTCCACCCCCCCCCAACACAAACCATGAAACACATACTTCACAAAACCAGTGTGCCATGCAATCACAGCCCTCAAGGCAAAATAACATACCCAACATACTAGTAATAGGTAAAGTACAGTTTTGTACCTACCATAAATGTAGATGTCCGAGAGGTATGCATCTGCAGTCCTTACAAATGGGTTGTCCTGGCCTCAGGCAGCCCTTCGGTCGGCCGGATTCCAAAGTCTGGGTCTGGCCTCGGCTGATGTCGCACTTCACCCGACGTCATAGCTGCAGTTCTTCGGGTATAAAGGCATCAGCCAACGCCATTTTCCTCAGTGTTTCTTGCCCCAGATGCCAGGTGCCCTCTAGGAAGGCTAAATTTGGATAAATGCAAATGTTTCCAAACAATAGAGAGCAAATAGAAATGAACATGTATATACATATATACAAACAAATACACCATAATAGATTCCCCCAGCTAGCTACAAGATGGGCAAATACCCTAGGAGTACCACAGAGGGGAAGGAGGGTGGGTAATCCTGACTGCAGATGCATACCTCTCGGACATCTACATTTATGGTAGGTACAAAACTTTACTATGTCCTTCAAGGATGCATCTGCAGTCCTTACAAATGGGTAGAATACCATAGCCAAACTGGCGGAGGAGGCACTAAGGAGGCACTAAGAGTTTATGGTGTAGTTAAAATCCCTTGCAAAACAGCAGTGGCAAAACCTGCTCGGGATCTGGAGTATAAAGGAAGATTATAATGCTTGGCAAATGTATGCACGGAGCTCCAAGCAGCAGCCTCTAAAATGTCTTTGGTAGCCACTCCTCGTAAGAAAGCTGTAGTAGTGGCTGTAGCCCTTGTGGAATGAGGTCTGATGTTTTCTGGAGTTGCCTTTCCATGAAAAGAGTAACAAAATCTAATGCAATTTCCTATCCATTTTGAGATTGTTTGTTTTGAAATTGCCTTTCCTTCCATTCCTGTTGCATATGCTACCAGAAGCTGGTCAGTTTTTCTATTGTTCTTGGTTCTGTCCAGGTAGTAGCGCAATTGTCTGTGTACATCCAAGGTATGCAGCAATCTTCCCCCCCCCCCCGGTTCTGTGGGTTGGGGAAGAATGTTGGTAGGTGTATTGCTTGGTTTAATGATACCCTGGAGACCACCTTTGGCATAAAGGTAGGATTAGTTCTCATGGACACTCTATCCTGATGGAAGATAAGGAAGGGCTGTACTGCCATTAATGCCTGTAATTCAGAAACCCTTCTAGCTGAAGTGATTGCAAGCAGGAATGCAGTCTTCCAAGATAAGTACTGTAATTCTGCTGTTGCTGCTGGTTCAAAAGGTGGAAGTGTCAACTTTTCTAACACAAAGTTCAAGTCCCATGTAGGCAATGGTGGTTTCCTTGGTGGCTTTACATTTTTAATTCCTCTAAGAAACTGCCTGAGTAGAGGTTGAGAAAAGACTGGAGGATCCATGTTGTATTCTGCTGAAATTGCTGATGCATGAATCTTAATGGAGGAGTAAGACAGACCATTGTGGAAAAGCTCTGCTAAGTATTCCAGGATGTTAGCTATGTTTGGCAATGATGCATTTACTCCTTTTGTTGCACTCCAAATGAGATATCTTTTCCATTTTGCTGAATAAGTTTTCCTTGTTGAGGGTCTGCGAGCCTCCAAGATAATGTCTTTAACCCTTTGAGATAAATCTGGGTTATTTTTCCTTATGTAATGTTCCAAGCCGCTAGCTGCAGTGTTTTCAAGTTTGGATGCAGGATTTTGAAGTTGTTCTGTGTTAGCAGTAGAGGTAGTAGGGGTAGAGGCCATGCGTGTTCCCGGAACATACTCCTCAGTAGCGGGTACCAATGTTGCCTCGGCCAATCTGGAGCTATCAAGATGATCCTCGGGTGATCTTCTTTGATCTTCAGTAGCACTGTGCATCAAAGGAAGAGGTGGGAATGCATATGCTGTCAGGTTTTCCCAACTGAAGGATAGGGAGTCCACCTTCCAAACAAGTGGGTGGTATGTCCTTGTGCAGAATTTTTTCAATTGGTGGTTGTGTGGGGATGCGAACAGGTCTATTTCTGGCAGTCCTCATTTCCTTGTGATGGTTTTGAAGATGTCTGGATGCAGCATCCATTCGTGGGCATCCGTGGTGGTTCTGCTTAAGATGTCTGCTAGTATATTTTCTTTTCCTGGCACGAATATGGCTTGGAGCTGAATGTTGAGGCTCAGGGCCACATTCCAGAGGTCCATTGCCATCCGGCATAGAGGATATGAATGTGTGCCTCCCTGTTTGTTGATATACCACATAACTGTGGTGTTGTCCGTCCTTATCAGCAAATGACCCTGTTGTAGAAATGGTCTGAATGTCTGAATTGCCTGTTTTACTGCCAGCATCTCTTTTTGATTTATGTGTAGGTTCATCTGGTCTTGAGTCCATAAGCCTTGTATGCACTTGTCCGCCATGTGTGCCCCCCAACCGAGGTCTGAGGCATCCGTGGTGATAGTCTGGCTTGGGTGAGGCCTGTGGAAGGGCAGTCCTTTGTTCAATTGACAGGCCTGGGCCCACCACTGGAATTCTTGCTTCAGGCATGGAATTATTGGAATTTTAGTTTCTAGGCTGTGTTTGTGCTGAGACCATAAGTTCCTCAGGTACCATTGCAACTTTCTCATATGTAGTCTGGCATGTGGAATTAATATTATGCAGGATGCCATGTAACCCAGGGCTTGCAGGATTTTCCTTGCTGTAAGCTGGTTCTGCGTTGTTAATGCCATGAAATAGAGTGGTAGCTGCTTCTGTTTTTCTGTTGTGAGGAATGCCATCTGGTTTGATGTGTCCAGTTCTGCACCCAGGAAGGTTATCCTTTGGGATGGTATCAGCCTTGACTTTTTTGTGTTGACTGTGTATCCCAGGGCTTGCAGCAGGTGAATAACCTTTTTCAAATCTTTTGTTAATTTGTCTTTGCTGTCCGCTTGTAACAGGCAGTCGTCCAGGTATGGATAAATTTGAATTCCCTGAAGCCTGCAATGAGCAATTACTGATGCCAGGCATTTCGTGAATACTCTGGGCAGTAGATAAGCCAAAAGGCAATGCTGAGAATTGATAATGCTCTGATCCTGCAAGAAATCTGAGGTATCTTCTGCAATTTGGTCGTATGGGGACGTGCAGGTATGCCTCCTTGAGATCCAGAGTCACCAGCCAAGACTCCTTGCCCAGCATGGGAAGAAGTTGCTGTAGGGTCAGCATTTTGAATTTTGGAACAATGAGATATGTGTTTAGAGCGGACAGGTCGAGGATAGGTCTCCATTGTTTTTCCTTTCTTGGTACTAGGAAAAGCCTTGAATAAAATCCTTGTCCTTGTTCCATAGCCGGTACCTTTTCTATAGCTCTCATCCTTAGTAAGTGGTCTATTTGCTGTAGAGCATTTGTCCTTTGGTTTGGAGGTAGGTTTGGCATTCCTCTCTTCCTTGGAAGAGTATGGAAGTGAAACCTGTAACCTTTGTCTATTGTCTGTAAAATCCATTTGTCTCCTGTAATGTAATGCCAATTTACTGAAAATAAGGCTAATTTTCTGCCTAAGGGTGCTGCCAGTTGTTCCCTGGTAGGCGGTTTCAGAGCCAAGTCACTGCGATTGTCCTGTAGAAGTGGTAGTGGCTGGATCTGTGGCAGTAGTTCTCTGGCTGTTAGGCTGCCACTGACGTCCCCTGTAGGCACCTCTGGATTGACCTCTGCCTCTAGGGCGTCTATTTCTGCTTCTCTGTGCTCTGGTGGTGTCTGGAAAGGACCAATTTCTTGGAAGGCCAGTTCCTACTAAACCTCGGAGGCTGGACCTGTAAGAATTCCTTGACTGTCTGGACAGATTTAGCTTTTTCTTCCACCTTCTTCAACACTTGCTGTGCAGGGGAACCAAACAAACTGTGCTTTTCCATGGGAGCATCTAGAAGCTTTGACTTTACATGGTCTGGTAAGGATTGTTCTTTTAACCATGCATGCCTTCTGATCACTGTACCAGTCATGGCTGATCTAAAGGAAGCCTCCAGTGCATCATAACGGCATTTTAAGGAATGATTACTGACCTGCTGAGTGTTATGCACCAAATCCTGAAGGGACTTACGGTCTAAAGGTTCAGGGGAGGACAGTTTTTTAGTGAGCTGATCTAACAGAAATTCCTGATACTGAATCATGTGGAATTGACAGTTTAAGGCCCTAGCCGAAAGAGTAGCAGAAGTATAAACTTTTTTACCCCATCTCTCCAATGCCCTAGATTATCTTTCAGAGGGGAGGGGGGTTTTGGCAGAGGCAACTGCTACAGCTTTGGGGCCCTGTGAAATAGTTTCAGGATCTGCAATAGGAGCCTTATACAAATGATAATGTGTGTCCGGAACCCTGTAGTATCTGTCGGGCTTAGCAGGGGCCGGAGGCAGTGAGTCAGGGGCAGTACAAGCATCATTAAATGCATCATCCACAACTGTAAGTACTGGAGGAATAGCTAAAGGCCTATGCTGTGGTAAATGCAAAAAGGTCCTAAGCCTTTTCCTAGAGTCTGAAAAATCCTGGCCCTGCCATTGAAATTGTTCCCTCATAGCATGCAAGGTTTCCCCAAAAGAAAATTCCTCAGGAGGAGAGGCAGAAGGTATGGAATCCTCTGCATCAGAGTCCTCATAAGGAGAATAAGGGCCCTCTGGAGGATTTGTATTTTCTGAATCATCAGAGGAATAATCTGAAGAAACTGGCTCAGGGGGCTCTGCTCTAAGCCTCTTCTCTGGAGGTGGGTGACAGGCCCTGTCAGGGTGAAACTGGGTTCCCCTGATCAAAGAAATGAGATCCTCTGCTAGACTAAGCATTTGAGTACTAGAGCTAGGCCTGTGAGAGGGGGCTTTAGCAGGCACGGCCTTTGAAGATTTAGCTGCTTTAGCCCTGGCAAAAGCCTTAATTGACATGGATGCAGGGGGCCTAGCAGCTCCACGTGCAGGAGTAGATACATCTAAGGGGATAGTATCTGATAAATCCTGAGAAACTGTAAAAGCAGGTGGATTTTCAGTAGCAGATTCAGCCATGCTGGAAGAGGCCTCGGTAGAAGGAGGCATGCTTTCGGCCGAAGGAAGAACCGCGGACTTGGCTTCAGCCGAAACCGAGACACTCGCGGTTGGCTTAGCCGCGGTTTCGGCCGAAACCGGACCATGAAAGTGTCGGTCCTTTTCCTTACGCTTTTTAGCTAAATATGAAGTCGGAGTCTCCGACGGCATGATATAAGCAAAAGCGGAGCCGAAAAACTCCTCAGCAAACTCCAACCGACGTCTAAGTGTTCGTCGGTTGAAGGAAGCACAGGCTAGACAAGCTGCTACGTCGTGGTCTGGGCCTAAACAAGGTAGGCAGTAAGAGTGGAAATCTTTATGAGGTATTTGTTTCCCACAAGTTAAACAGTTATTCACTTTTTCTGACATTGGCTGAGGCAAGAAAGAGTCCCCAACGGGGTACTTAGCTTTTTAGAAGTCTTCGGTAGTAGCAATCCCTGGTTCTGACCGACCGGCACTTGCGAACAGCTTCTGCTTCGGGCGCCACACGGCAAGAAAGACTGAGGAAAATGGCGTCGGCTGATGCCTTTATACCCGAAGAACTGCAGCTATGACGTCGGGTGAAGTGCGACATCAGCCGAGGCCAGACCCAGACTTTGGAATCCGGCCGACCGAAGGGCTGCCTGAGGCCAGGACAACCCATTTGTAAGGACTGCAGATGCATCCTTGAAGGACATCGCTATAGTCAGGCACAGTGACGTCCCACTCACTAGGCTGAATAAGGAGAAGGTTACTGTTAGCTACCTGTCGGGCACCAGGATCTGCCACATAACACAAGCACTCAGGTCACTCCCAAACAAGTACAAATATGACTCTGTCATTGTCCATGTTGGTGTGAATGACCTCAGCTGTACCTCCCTGGACTACATGAAGAGAGACACAGAAGAGCTCTCTGATCATGTAGCCCAGGCCGGTATGACCTGGACCCTGAGTAGCATCCTGCCCTCACCAAGAATGATACCATGGTATAAAGAAAAAATTATCAATTTCAACAATTGGCTAAGTTTCTGGTGTCATTCAAAAGGGGATCCAGTGTCTGTCTGTCTGCCTGGGATGACATGCTCGACAAGCCAAGCTGCTTCGCTAGAGACGGCTTGCACCTGTTAACCCTTAGGCTTTCGAATACTGGCCAAGGCTTTTGCCACCCCCATAGTGCCTTTTTTAGGCAAGACTCAAAAGACAAACCCACCGCCGTAAATAGCACAAGTAACAAAAATCTGAGGGTAATACTACTCAAAGCCAGAAGTCTAAACCTCAAAATGCACGCACTTGAGGCCGTCCTCAGTATGAAGAAAATTGATATATGTGCAATAACAGAAACCTGCTTTAAGGCTCCACAGAGCACCCCAGCACTACCAGGCTACAACTCATACCACACATTTCGGCCACAGAACCCGGACCGAAATACAAAAGGTGGGGGAGTATCCACATATTCATCAAGGATATCCACACCTCCAGGTTTGTGACACAGCACGGTGCTACAGAGGTTATCCACGTGCAACTAACAACAGGCAAAACTGCAATTCAAATTGTAGCTTGCTACAGATCACCCACCATGTCCCAGAACCCCCATTCTGCATTTCTGGAAACACTGGGTAACATAAAGGTCCTACCAAACACCCTAATATTGGGTGATTTCAACTACCCAAACATTAACTGGGAGAACTACTCAAGTACTAACTCCCTTGCCCAACATTTCCTAGAATTTATAAACTCAAACACCCTGGAACAACTGGTCAACACTCCCACCAGAGTTAACATACTGGAACTGGTCATCACCAACATGAGGGACCGGTGTTCCACACTGGAGGTCAACCCCTCGCTGGTTAGATCTGACCATAAACAAATCACTTTGGATATCCACATTCCGCCTCCACCCCCGGACAAGGAAACCACCGTGAGAAACTTTTCGAAAGCAAACTTCACGCTACTTAAGACGGAGGTGGAAAGTCTCAAAGCCCCCATGCTAAAGGATAACGCTGTCAGAGCTGCAAAATCCTTTACTAATGCATTCTATGGGCACCTACAAGAATGCATAGATCATGCTATCCCAAGCAAAACCAAGATTCATTCCTCCAAGAAAACGAAACCAGTCTGGTGGACCCCTGCCATAAACAAGCTATACAACAGAAGGAGGAAACTAGTACAGAAAAGTGTAAATTCCCAAGAAGGGAAGACATCCCTGATCAGTATCAGCAAGAAACTACGATCCCTCATAAAATCATCCAAGGCGAGCTTTGAAAGGAAACTTGCCAAGGACTCCAAATATAGTCACAAAGCATTCTTTAGCTATGTCAAAATCTAAGTGGCAATGCTCAGATCTGCTCGGAGTTAGTGCAGAATGGCACAAAATACACTGAACCAGCTGATATTGCCAACATCCTGGCAGATAGGTTCAGTGCAAACCTCACTCCCAAAAGGGCCCATAACCATATTAGAAGAATGTAGAGCCCCTGAAGTCACAGACACTCGGGTTAAAATAGCCCTCTCCAAAGCCAAAAACACAGCATCAATGGGACCGGACGGTGTCCCAGGCTGCATCCTACACGAGCTCAAAGATGAACTAACCACTCACCTAAACACACTGTTCAAACTCAGCCTCTCCAAAGGCTACGTACCCATAAAGTGGTGCACAGCAACGGTTATTCCGCTCCATAAAGGTGAAGCCACAACAGACTCCGGGAACTATCGCCCTATAAGCCTGTCTAGCTTGGTCTGCAAGGCTATGGAGTGCATCATCATGGAACTCATTAACAGAGACATTGGGAACCGCCAAACACTGGACCCTACCCAGTTCGGCTTTGTTAAGAGCAGATCATGCCTCCTAAACCTGGTGGACTTCTTTGAGACAGTTACCAAGGCTATAGACGAGGGAAAGGTGGTACACACAGCCTACCTAGACCTCGCAAAAGCCTTCAACACCATTTCCCATTCTGGTATTATAGACAAGCTCACCAGCCTGAACATAAACTCCTATGTCACAAGATGGGTTGCCAATTGGCTCACGGACAGAACCCACATGGTGAGAGTTGCAGGAGCTAGGTCTGACTCTAAACCAGTTACAAGTGGAGTTCTCCAGGGCTCAGTCCTAGGACCCCTCCTGTTCGGCATACACTTCTCAGAGGTACAGACATGCACAGGAGGACTATGGCTGACCAAGTTTGCAGACAACTGCAAACTAGGGGCTATAATTGACTCACCAGCTGACACAGACATCCTCCAAAAGGGTCTCACTGAGATGGATACCTGGTATCAAAATCATGGCCTCAGGCTAAATGCCAAAAGGTGCATAGTTATTCCCTTTGGAAATAAAGTACCCACAAACTACCACATAGGTTGTAGTCATCTAAATACGGAAAATGTAATAAGGGATCTGGGGACCAAGTAGAGAGTAATCTCTCCTTTGATAATCACACTGCCAAACTGGTTAGAAAATCCTTCTATGTGGCCCACCTAATCACAAAAGGGTTTGCATCCAGATCAAAAGAAGTCACTGTGCCCCTCTACTCATCACTCATCAGACCCATCATAGAGTACAACGCCCCATTTGGGATGTACCTTACAAGACACCTGCAACAGCTGGAAAGACCACAGAAGTACCTCACAAAGAGGATCAATGGCCTCAAACAGATGCCCTATGCAGCTCGACTGAAGAAACTCCAGCTGTAGTCGGTTGCATACAGCCTGCTCAGAAGTGATCTCTGCCTGACATACAAGGCCATGTCCAACCCAGAATTGATGGACATGCTCCACCTAAAGAAAACCTTATCCCCTCGAGCCATACGCTCTAGGGATCTAAACTTCAACACAATAAACAGGATGTGCTGGAGGGATAGATTCCTGTCCCAGAGACTTCCCATGCTTTGGAAGAAGATTCCAATCTACATTAGGCAGAGCTCCTCACTAGCACTCTTCAAGAGAAACCTTGATGAGTGGATGGGAAACAGAAAGTTTATCCCAGGGATCACTTCAGTGGCTCTGCTGGACAGAGGCACAGGGAGCTAATCTAAGAGGGTGGCAAAAGCCAACCCATTCTGGCTAGGCTTATAAATGCATTCGGGCAGATAGCCTAGTACCTACCTATGAACTAGTTCTCAAAGAAATTCTATCTTTATGGAAAATGAGATAATGTCTCAGATTCATGTCATTAGCTATACCTCATTAATGTCAAGTGCCATTAGAATGACAGATCAAACTCAAAAATAAGAAAAACAGTTGTCTTTGCAGGGGGCAAACCCCCGCACCCCCCATTAATTATATATACTAACTCTGCGATCACACTACAGTGGGGAATGGGCCCATTCCCCAGTCCCTACTGTACTGTGATTACAAAATACAGGCTCCACATTATCACCATAAGTCGACATTTCAGACACTGATGTATGAGGTTCAACATGCTGACACATTTATGTCCATTGAGATATTATCGTGTACCCTGGCTGTCCTACCATAAGAACTTGCAAATTAGATACTCTTCTTGCGGAGGTCAGAGCAATTAATAACACTGTTTCCATGTTAAGAACCCTCAAGTCAGCATGATGTTCAAATGGAGCAAGGGTTAACCTTTCCAACACAAAACTAAAATCCTAATGAGGAGCCACCCATTTTCTAGAAGGCTTGTTATGCTGCACCCTTTTCAAAAACATTTTCACACGAGACCGCACTGAAAAAGGGGGATCCATAGGTAGACAACGGTTGGTTAAATGGGTATTAAAAATGTCAGATTTTCCAAAAAAAGCAAAGTGAAAAGAACTGTAACACTTACCTCAACCTCAAAAAGTAATTTAGCACAACCTTTACACAGGAAAAAGTAGTTTTAAATAAGTTTTAACTACTTTTCTTCAAAAGTAAAAAGTAAATGAAAGTCACATGACAGTCATTAAAAGCACATTTTCTTGGCTTAAAATAAATACTTTTATGGAAAAAGTTAACTTTTCTGACAAAAAGGATGTGGAAGGTTTCTTCTCTAAAAGAAACTTATCTGCACAGCAATGTAGAAGCATTAGCCGACTGTTGATCCTTGAAAGTCTGCAAGAGGAGCGCTCTTTGGCAGCAGGAAGCTCTGAAGATCTTGGAGAACAAACCACACTTTCTTCAGCTCTGTCTGAAACTAATTAAAACATTTCTTGAATTAGATCTGATTATGCACCTTGAGCGTGAAAGCACTTATCAATGAGCTTTATTGTTTTATATTATATTTTAGGGTTGTTGTTTATTAAACCTTTGGTTTTAACATGCTAGCCACGGCCGTCGTAGTGTGATCATTCTTCTTCTTTTCATTACTATTTGGTGTGCTTGGGACCGACTTTCAGCTGCAGTTCATATATATTTTAATTTGCAATGCTAAGAGGACTGTTCTTATCTCTAGGAGATAGATGTGAAGATTGGCCTCTAAGAGGGACCAGGTGCCTTGAACCATCTGTCCAGAGTAGTACTCCCCCACCCTACCTGGCCTCTAAGAGGGACCAGGTGCCTTGAACCATCTGTCCAGAGTAGTACTTCCCCACCCTACCTGGCAAGCATCTGTGGTCAAAGTGGCCTTACAGTAGGGAAGAGTAAAAAAAAAGCAACCCTGAGAAACTTCTGCATAAATCCACCAGTTTACATGCTCTCTGAAAATCTTTGTGATGCGACTAGGGGAATTCATGGGGTGCTGACCTATTGATCACTGTATTGCAGTTGTCTACTGTAGAATTCTCATGTAAAATCTTACTAGCAGCACAAGTGTAATAGCAGCTGCTGCTGAACTGAGAAGCTGAAGAATCAGCCTGGCTGGAGGGAACAAAGAGACAACAGATGCATGGTTTGACTCTGTAATGTCAGCAGTCTGGCTTGAGGCAGACTTAACCGGGAAACTACACTGAGGGGAGCACACCTATGAACACAAGCACTTGGGTTAGAGGGATATGAGACTTGCAGTACTGCACTGTGATGCCCAGGTGGACAGAGAGTTGGAAAGGTAGTCTCTGGCATAAATGAGAAGATATATATATAACCAAAAATACACCGATGTACCACACAATAGCGTCTTTAATAACACAAAAAATAAATAAAAACAGTGGTGAGCGCTTTCGCAAAACTAATTGCTTCATCAGACAAGAAAATAAAACACTCCATTGCTTATATACAGATGGAACCATTGACTCAATCACTTATGTCATAGGTCAATTAAGGCATTAAAGCTATATAAAACTTATAAATGTAGAAAAGGCTACATACAGAGAAAACTGCATATAAAAGACACATATAAAATACTGCATGTAAATGCATACAAAAACTGCATACAAAAGCTATATACAAAACTGTTGGTAAAAGACCTAAGTAATGTGCATAGATATAAACTCCATAAATGCTGTGTAGCTATGAAAAACATAGATAAAAATAAAAGGCTAAAAATCTGGATCAAGTCATAAAATCTATCTACAATATGTATGTATAACTAAAAGTACTCTATGTCCCTAAGATAAATGTAATGGGTGTATGAGGTGCCTAAAATTAAACATGTTTGAGGCGTCTTGCTTTCAGGAAAGGAACCAAGGAAGTAGAGCCATTAAGGCTTGGATATTTACCTGCATTCAATTTAATGATCCATCTCTGTTCACAGCTTTCAGTAAAATTTTCTATATCCCCTCCTCTAATGTTTTTGTGTATGCGCTGTAGCACAAAAAACTTAAAAGAATGTGAATTATCTGTATTAATAATATGCTGGGCGAGTGCATTAGTGGGTTTCTTATTTTTGACATCACAAAGATGTTCTAGAATTCTGTCTTTAAGAAATCTATTTGTTTTACCCACATAAAACACCGGACATTTCTGACAAAAATAATAACAGACAACATCAGTGCTCTTGCAATCAGCATAATTATTAAGCTGCAACTGAAAATGCTTGGTGGGGTGGACATAGGTATTTATACTGTAAATATAGGGGCAGGCATTACATGACCTGCAAGGAAAAGGGATGGCTTTCTTAGGCACATCCTTGTTGCGTAACTGTTTCTTGAGTGACATATTGTTCTTGAAACTGAATAGTGGATCTTTACAGGTGATAATCTGCAACTGTGGTACCTCTTTTAATAGGTGCCAATGTTTCTTAATGACGTCATCATATTGGTTGACGTCACTCGCAAACTGTAACACTACTCTAAATTCATTATGTGGCCTAGAGTTTATGTTAGAAGGATTATTACATGGAACTACCTCGTTGTTGTTAAAATAAGGTCTACATTTTGTTGATCTCATATGCCATGCATCAGATATAGTTTTATCAATTTCATCAGGTTGGTATCCTCTAGCTATAAACTCAAATTTTAAATTATTTAATGCTAGTAGTGCATCCTCATCATCATCATGTAATCTTAATGTCCTATAAACTTGCCCTTTTAATATATTTCTTGGGATGTGCCTGGGATGCATACTAGTTTTGTGTAGGTATGTGTTCTTTCTGGTTGGTTTGTGGAAGATTCTACTCTTGAAGCAGTTAAATTCAGCTTTAGCTAGATGTACATCAAGAAAATCAATCTCAGCTGCAAATAGCCGGTATGTGAATTTTAAAAAGTCAGTGGTGGTATGCAAATAATCAACAAAGGATGCAAAATCTAAACCATTGCCATTCCATAAAATAAAAACATCATCCACAAAACGTACATACCATAACACTTGATGTAAGAAAGGATTCAAACCGGAGAGTATATGTGTTTCTTCCCAGCAGACTAGCGCAAGGTTGGCGGAGCTATTTGCACAAGGAGTGCCCATAGCCACACCAACCTGTAGCAGGAAAAATTTCTCTTCAAACATAACATTATTCTCTAATATAATTTCTAAGAGACTGCATATAAGTTGTATCTTACTATTTGAAAAACATCTATTTGTTGACAGGAAATTTCTAACCATTTCAATACCCCAAGTATTAGGGATACTGGTAAATAATGACTCAATGTCCATTGTAACAAATACAAAATCAGTGTCATTGGTAATAGTGTCCATCCTGTTATGTAACCTTTCAAGGAACATTTTAGTATCTCTTAGAATGGTATGACAATTCTCTAATAATCCATGTATTGTACCTTCAACAAAGATGGATAAGGGCTCGATGCACCATCCAGCCCCTGACACTATGGGACGCATTGGTGGTGAGACCAGGTCTTTATGTACCTTAGGTAAACCATAAATTCTAGGTATAGTGGGTTTTAGAACATTAAAATACTTAAATAATGGTTAGTCTATCAATCCAGTAATAAGAAGATCAAACATAAGAAATGACACTTTATCAATAATAGCATTGACCATAATTTTAGATCTGATTTATAAGTTTCATTGTTAAGTAAAAGTTTATACATTTGTTGTAGATACAATTGTTTATCTAATAAAGCAATGCCTCCTCCTTTATCAGCCTGTTTAATAACTAATGACTGCAAATTCTTTAACTCTTGTAAGGCTCTTTGTTTGTTAGGAGTGAGATTACTAAAGTAATAGTCACTAGAATCATGCTCACCTATGTCCCTGAAAGATAGTTCACAGATATCTAGAAACTTTTGAACACCTGGTGGGGTATTCGAGATAAAACTACTAGGCTGCTTGTATACATTAGTCCTTGTTCCTGACTCATTAGGAAACATAGATTTCAATGATAAATTTCTGCCTAGTAGCTTTAAGTCTTTAATCATTTCTGTTACATTAGCTTTTTTTGCTGGTATAAAGGACAAACCTTTGTTTAATAAATTAATTTGGTCAGTACTAAGTTCAAAAGAAGAAATGTTTATGACCAAACCTGTATCTAAGTTCTTCTCCTTTTGGGTGTTTGGCCTGCTCCCTCTTGCTGATTCAGCCTGGCTGGCTGTCCTCTGTATTGCTGGTTCTTTGTAAAAGTCTTGTAGGGCAAGGCTGCTTTCAGAGAGAAATCTCCTTTCTTCAAAGAGTCTAAAAAAACGCTATCAGTATTTCTTCCTGCTTGTCTCTCAGCAATGGCTGTTATAGAAGAATTTAATGGGACTAGCGATGTAGTCGAGGGTGCTGTAGAACAACTTCTCTTAGGAATGGCCCCAGTTTCAGTTGAAATAACCTTAGAACCATTTGGTTTATTAGTCAGAGTAGGAGAGATAGGCATAAAGGTGCCAACGTTGTGAACTTTTACTGTATCAGTAACTTCTGTAGCTGAAAAACCAGAAGTGCTGTTTTTAACAGTTTCCTGTTGGGCGTGTTCATTTGAACTAGTAGAATGTTCAGTTAAAGAAACAGTGTGCATATTTCTAGCCACATTAGAGACTGCAGTTTGTCTATTTACCTGTTCCTTTGGCCACAAAAATACATTATTGGCTGCGAAGCCCGTTTATCCCTGTTCAGTTTGGATAACATTGTTGCTTGTAATTTTTTCTCGTATATTAAAAAGCTTTCTTGTAGTTCATTCATTTTAAGAAAAGTAAAATCATTAGAGAAATTCTCATTAATTCTTGATTCCAAAGCAATTATTTCAGTCTTAATCTCAAGTTCTAAGGGAGAAAAAAATTAAAGCGGTAAATCCATGTACTTCGCACTGAACTGTAGGTTCAGTTCCTGCCATTTACGTAAAAGGACCGGATAGGTATTTCCATAGGTGGGCATGTTTAGCACTCTCAGGCCTCGGAGGATGATTTTAGATTCCAGGGAGGCTTGCAGGTGCAGGCGCTGCCATTGCAGTCTCTTGTATTTATACATAAGATTCTCTAAGTTCTTGTAATGTGAAAAAAAATTCAGGTAGATTTTGAGTGCCATTTGCATCCTGTTGAAAAGCCTGTGAATCCACATTTAAAAGTGGATTAATTGGTACTTCCAGGATCCTCAGAAAACGTTGGTGATGACCATTAAGGGGTGTCTCAGCAGGTATATCCTCCATCGATGCGTGTGTCCTTGTGCCGAATAAAAGAAAATAAATATGTATAAAGAGAGAAACGGCTTCAGGTAAAACCCGGGTGCACAAAACCAGAACTATATATAACCAAAAATACACCGAGGTACCACACAATAGCGTCTTTAATAACACAAAACTAAATAAAAACAGTGGTGAGCGCTTTCGCAAAACTAATTGCTTCATCAGACAAGAAAATAAAACACTCCATTGCTTATATACAGATAGAACCATTGACTCAATCACTGATGTCATAGGTCAATTAAGGCATTAAAGCTATATAAAACTTATAAATGTAGAAAAGGCTACATATAGAGAAAACTGCATATAAAAGACACATATAACATACTGCATGTAAATGCATATAAAAACTGCATACAAAAACTACATACAAAACTGTTGGTAAAAGACCTAAGTAATGTGCATAGATATAAACTCCATAAATGCTGTAGCTATGAAAAACATAGACAAAAAAAATAGGGCACTTTTCCTTGCAGGTCATGTAGTGCCTTGCCCCTATATTTACAGTATAAATACCTATGTCCACCCCACCAAGCATTTTCAGTTACAGCTTAATACTTATGCTGATTGCAAGAGCACTGATGTTGCCTATTATTGTTTTTGTCAGAAATGTCCGGTGTTTTATGTGGGTAAAACGAATAAATTTCTTAAAGACAGAATTCTAGAACATCTTCGTGTTGTCAAAAATAAGAAACCCACTAATGCACTCACCCAGCATATTATTAATACAGATAATTCACATTCTTTTAAGTTTTTTGTGCTACAGCGCATACACAAAAACATTAGAGGAGGGGATATAGAAAATTTTACTGAAAGCTGTGAACAGAGATGGATCATTAAACTGAATGCAGATAAATATCCAGGCCTTAATGGCTCTACTTCCTTGGTTCCTTTCCTGAAAGCAAGATGCCTCAAACATGTTTAATTTTAGACACCTCATACACCCATTACACTTATCTTAGGGACATAGACTACTTTTAGTTATACATACATATTGTACATAGATTTTATGACTAGATCCAGATTTTTAGCCTTTTATTTTTATCTATGTTTTTTATCTATGTTTTTCATAGCTACAGCATTTATGGAGTTTATATCTATGCACATTACTTAGGTCTTTTACCAACAGTTTTGTATATAGTTTTTGTATGCAGTTTTTATATGCATTTACATGCAGTATTTTATATGTGTCTTTTATATGCAGTTTTCTCTGTATGTAGCCTTTTCTACATTTATAAGTTTTATATAGCTTTAATGCCTTAACTGACCTATGACATCAGTGATTGAGTCAATGGTTCCATCTGTATATAAGCAATGGAGTGTTTTATTTTCTTGTCTGATGAAGCAATTAGTTTTGCGAAAGTGCTCACCACTGTTTTTATTTATTTTTTGTGTTATTAAAGACGCTATTGTGTGGTACCTCAGTGTATTTTTGGTTATATAGAGTTCTGGTTTTGTGCACCTGGGTTTTACCTGAAGCCGTTTCTCTCTTTATACATAAATGAGAAGATACTTGGTGGGAGTAGTGAGGAGCCAGTTATCAAGATAGGGAAAGACCTGGAATCCTAGCAATCTCAAGTGAGCTGCAACCACTGCCATGTACTTGGTGAACACCCGGGGGGCTGTGATGAGACCAAAGGTCACACCTCTGAACTGAAAGTGACTGGCGTCCAGCCAGATGTGAAAGTATCTCCTGGATCACCTGTCTATCTTGATGTGATAGTGCATATTTTAAAGATCACATCCAATCGCCCTTCAGCAATAGCAAGAGAATGGACTAAACCATGACCATCTGGAACTTGGAGTATTTGACAAATTGGTTCAAGTGGCTTAGATCCAAGAAGGGTCTGATGTCCCTGGTTTTCTTTAGCACCAAAAATAATCCCAGACCCTTTGAATAACTCTTTCTGCAAGCAGCTTTTCAATCTCTACGGCTGCTGCTTTTCCCTGACAAGGTGGCACATTAGGGATTTTTCTTGACTGCAGGGGAGGAAGACGTGGAAAAGGGAATGTAATAACTTTTGGAAATTATTTTCTGCATCCAAACATCTTTGGTGATGGATGTCCAGGCTTCTGGGTGGAGAGATAAGCATCCCCCCAACTGCCTCCAGAGTGCAGCAGTTGGGCAACCCTTCAGAAAAGTTGAAAAAGCTTCTTGGAAAAGAGACCCCTGAAGCTTTGACTTTGTAGGTCAATTCTGCTGTTATGAGTTCCCTCCATCTACTGTTTGGGGATCTATTTCCATATGTGTCCTGGGAAAAATCTTGCAACATGCAGAACCACATTTTTCTATTCCCCTTTCTGGTTCCCTGACAAGGTCCTCTAAGGGGTAGAAAACTGTATCCCAACAGCAGACAGAGTTTTCCCATCTTGTTAATTTCTGGAGAGGGTCTCTCACTTTGGACCCAAATAAGGTAGATCCATCAAACGGTGCATTGATAAAGGATATCTTGAAGGACTCTGCAAAATCAGAGAAATGGAAACACATCCAGGCACATCTCCTCACAGTAATGCCTGAACTTGTCACTCTGGAAGCATCCACCATGGTATGGCATGGGAAGTCAGCTGCATGGAGGCATTTGACAGGGACTGTAAGGTGGCCAATTGCAATGAAATGGTCTTATCGTCTTCCTCTGACATGGTCACTGAAGCATACATTTGCTTCTCGAATCTGTACAAGGTCCAAGACTCCCTATTAGCAGGATGGAAAGAGGGACTCTCTTCAGCAAATTCCTTTCTGGTGGCTACTGCTACCACCATAGCATCTACTGGGGCACTCCTGCTCCAATGGGCATGATCCTTGGGAGCAACTAAATTCTAATTGGGTCTCCTACAAATGGGCTGTGTGACATCCGGATCCCTCCATGCCCAATGTGAAATCAGAGCCACCATTTCATCTGCCATTGTGGGGCAGACCACAATGGATGCAACTGAGCTAGTTCTGAAAGCCTCAAGAAACAGACTCCTCCTGGAAGGAGCTTTGGAAAACCAACTACCTTTTTGTTTCAGAAGTTCAAGAATCACTCCAAACAAAACACCTCCAAAGTGTGATTTGGGGACCCCTCCCCTTCACTGAAGTCAGTGACCTCTGTTAAAAATTCACAGGTTCATAGAAGGTTACTAGGCTAATGGCCCTAGAGCCATTACAAGCCTAGCCATATTTATCCTGAGTTGCCCCAGTTGGTGGTTAGGTGAGGGAAGTTCACAGAGGTAAGGGTCTACGGTATTTAATACCACCTTCGTCTGTCCAGAGGGGACATGGGCACTACCCCAGGAGTGAATTTTATTGATCTAGGTTGTGTCTGAAGTGGGTCAGGGAGGGGCTCTGTTTCACATGAACTGGAAGCTTGTTCCAGAGAAGTGGCAGTCTCTGGGAGATGTATATATATCTTTCCAGCCCGACCTGTTCATGTCAGAAACTAGGTTAATTTACAAATGTGTAGCATTACCATCAGGGCCGGGTCAGAGACTACCCTGTAAGCCAGGCAGAGGTCACCCCTTGGCAACCTGTAGGGGACAGAGTACAGTGACAGAGCTTTCAGTCTTCCTGCATAAGACTTGTTTTGTGTACCCTGTATTGTATCTCCAATTGTTGCACGTGTTTTGTGAGGTACATGCAAAAGGGAGCACTGTACTCAATTACTTGTTTGATGAGGGCTGAGTATAATGAGAAGTTCTGTACCTACCATAACTTTCCATGTTAGTTGTCTTCTTCTCGCCTTCTTTCTTGCTGGATGGGTTCGGAGCCGATCTTTGGCTTCGACTCGGCCAATACTAAAGCTCGAGAGCTAATTCCAACGGCTCGAGGCTCCCCTATATCCCACAATGCTAGGCGGTAACTACTCAGATCTCGTTTGATAGCTAAAACCAAGCAGTTCTAGTCTCCATAGTATGGAGAAGAGAGAAAAGAACCCACCTCTATATAAACCTGTATGCAAGCTACCACAAACATAAAGGAAGAATAGAGGTGGTAGAACATGTGGGAAGGAAGCCCCAATGGAAGATCCCAAAAATTCCTATCGGTCTGTCCAGGCTGGGGGGAAGGAGGGTGGGATGCAAGAAAGAAGGCGAGAAGAAGACAACTAACATGGAACGTTATGGCAGGTACATAACTACTCAATGTTAAGTAGTCAATCTCGCCTTCATTTTTGCTGGATGGGACCACGTCCCTAGCACCTTACCCCGGGTGGCTTATCGGAACAGACTCTTGAGAACAGTGGAACCAAAGTTGGCACGGTTTCTGGAAGCCATATCCACTTTGTAATGCGAGATAAAGGTATGAGGTGAAGCCCATGTGGCTGCTGCACAAATTGAATCTATTGGTAGCCTTGTCCTGAAAAGCTACAGATGTAGCTAATGCCCTGGTTGAATGAGCTCTAGGTCTTGAAGGCAGATTTTGATGTCTGATTTCATAGATGAAGGTAATTATAGAGGTAAGCCATCTTGAAAGGGACACTTTAGAAACTGGAAGGCCCATTTTCCCTTCCGCATAAGACAGGAAGAGCTGGTCAGATTTCCTGAACTGTTTAGTCCCGTCTAAATAATATCGAAGTTGGCGATGAACATCTAGAAAATGCAACTTTTGTTCCGACCTGTTGGAATAATCAGGGAAGAAGACAGGGAGATCGATAGTCTGGTTTAGATTTGCCTCAGAGGAAACCTTAGGCAAGAAGGACGGATTAGTCCGGAGGGACACCCTGTCTTTATGGAAAACTAAGTAAGGAGGACGACTGCAGAGCATGAAGTTCAGATACCCTTCTAGCTGATGATATGGCTACTAAAAAATGTGTTTTCCATGAGAGCAACTTAAGAGGGCATGAAGCCGCAGGTTCGAAGGGGGGGGGGGATCAAGGACGCTAGGACCAAATTCAAGTCCCAATGAGGTGAGGGATCTTTGATTGGGGGCTTGAGCAAAAAGACACCTCTTAGAAAGGCTTTGCAAAGTTTATGGGACATGATACTGGAGTCCGAGACACCTACATGAAAGTTAGATATAGCAGCTAGTTGAACTCTAATGGTAGATGAGGAAGAGCCTAAATGAAAGAGCTCTGCCAGGAAGTCTAGGATAGACTGGATAGGTGTGGTGAAGGGGTCTATATTTTTTGATGCTGCCCAGAAAGAAAAACGTTTCCACTTACTATTGTAAATCCTTCTGGTAGAAGACTTGTGAGAGGCTATCAGGATGTTACGGACCGAAAGAGAAATTAAAGAAAGCCTGGCTAGGGTAGGAATCGGAGAAACCACGCTGTGAGATTGAGAGATTGGAGGGAGTGGTGCAGCTGGCCCGACTGGTGGGTCAAAAGATCTGGCACTGGGTCCAGATGCCAAGGCTGCTCCAAGAGGTAATGATGCAGGAACGGAAACCATATCTGTCGAGGCCAGTAAGGGGCAATGAGGATCATAGTGACTCTCAAGGCGATAGCTTTCTGAATTAATTGAGAGATCAATGGAAAAGGGGGGAAAGCATACAGAAGTCCCCGAGGCCAATCATGGACTAGAGCGTCTCTGGTGGGTTGGCCTAGTAGAGGGAAGAGGGTGAAGAAATCGTGACACTTGCTGTTTTGGGGAGTAGCAAAAAGATCGCAGCAAGGTCGGCCCCATCTTTGAATGATTTCTTCCAGCACTGATTTTTTTTTTTTTTTAGAGACCACTCGTGAGGCATGAGAATAGCCCTGCTCAACTTGTCCGCAATCACGTTGGACTTCCCAAGAATGTACGTTGCTATCAGAAAAGTACAGTTTTGTACCTACCATAAATGTAGATGTTCGAGTGCTAATACAGCTGCAGTCATAACAGATGGGTTATCCTGCCGTCAGGCGGGTCCTTGGTCGGCCGAATTCCAAAGTCTAGGTCCAGCGTCGGATGTCATCGCCTCTTCCCTGACGTCAGTGCGGCAGGGGTATAAAAGAACCAGCCAACACCATTTTCTTCAGTTTTTCTTGCCCCAGATGTCAGGTGCCCCCAGAAGGAAGGCAAAACATAAATTTATGTAATAATGCAAGGCAATATAATCAAAAAACAGTAGATGCAAGCAAATACACCATAAAAGAATACCCCAATCAGGTTGTATGAGGAGGTGTTAGCCATTAGGCCTGTCCCAAGAGGGGAAGGAGGGAGGGAAACCTGGACTGCAGCTGTATTAGCACTGGAACATCTGCATTTATGGTAGGTACAAAACTGTACTATGTTCATCGTGCATACAGCTGCAGTCATAACAGATGGGTAGAATCCCAAAGCTAAAAAAGGGGTGGAAGGCACTAAGTGGAACTAGGAGGAGCAAGGATGCCCTGCAAGACTGCAGTGGCAAAGCCCACTCTAGATTTGGAGTATAATGGTAGGTGATAGTGCTTGGAGAATGTATGTACAGAACTCCAAGTGGCTGCTTCCAAAATATCTTTGGTAGGAACCCCCCCTGAGGAAAGCTGCAGAGGTAGCTGTGGCCCTTGTGGAGTGAGATCTGATGCCTGTAGGTACAGTTTTACCATGAAAAGAATAACAAAAGCGTATGCAATGGGCTATCCATTTTGAGATTGTCTGTTTGGAAATAGCCTTCCCTTGAGCACCTGTAGCATAGAACACAAAAAGTTGCTCTGACTTTCTGAATGGCTTTGTTCTGTCCAAATAATAACAAAGCTGTCTGTGAATGTCCAAGGAATGTAGTAGTCTCTCCCCTTTGTTTTGTGGATTAGGGTAAAAGGTAGGTAAGTGGATAGCCCGATTCAAGGCTACCCTGGATACTACCTTTGGCATAAAGGAAGGGTTGGTTCGTAAAGAAACTCTGTCTTGATGGAAAATGATGAAAGGCTGCACAGTCATGAGGGCTTGTAGTTCCAAAACCCTGCATGCTGAGGTGATAGCCAGAAGGAAGGCTGTTTTCCATGACAAATATTGCAGTTCCGTTGAAGCAGCTGGCTCAAATGGAGGCAGGGTCAGTTTTTCTAGAATGAAATTGAGGTCCCAAGCAGGTACTGGTTGCTTCCTTGGGGGTTTTATATTCTTAGCCCCTCTGAGGAACTGTCTTAAGAGAGGGTGAGAGAATAAAGGAAGATCAGTGTTGTATTGAGCAGAAATGGCTGAGGCATGGATTTTGATGGAGGAGAATGAAAGTCCACTGCTTAGCATCTCAGCAAGGTACTGTAATATTTGAGGTAAATTCAGTATTCCAGGATTCTGACCCTTTTTCTGATTCCAGGCACAAAACCGTTTCCATTTTGTGGTGTAGGCTTTTCTAGTAGAAGGCCTTCTGACCTCCAAAATGACATCCTGCACCTCCTTGGAGAGTAGGGTCTGTTGTGAATTTACGTAATCCTCCATGCGGCTAGATTGAGTGTTTTCAGCTGACTGTGAAGAGTTTTGAAGTTGTGCTGAGTCAACAGAAGAGGCATTAGCGGCAGGATCCATGGTGGGGAATGCGTCAGGCTCCTCAGGAGTGGGTACCAGTGTTGTCTTGGCCAGTATGGAGCAATGAGAATCATCTTTGGTCTGTCTGCTCTGGCTTTTAATATTACTTTGGGCAGCAGAGGAAGAGGTGGAAAGGCATAAACTGTCATTGTTGTCCAACTGAAAGAGAGTGCGTCCACTTTCCAGGCCTGTGGGTGATAGGTCCTTGAGCAGAATTTTGTCAATTGGTAATTTCTGTGGGTAGCAAAGAGATCTATGTCTGGCCTTCCCCATGCTTGAATTATCTTTGTAAAAACTTGAGGATGCAACTTCCATTCGTGTGGATATGTCATATTTCTGCTTAGGTTGTCTGCCAGCGTGTTTTCCTTGCCTGGCAGGAATTGTGTTTGAAGTTGGATTTGTAATTCCAGAGCCATGTTCCAAAGAGACATGGCTAGTCTGCACAGGGGATATGAATTGGTTCCTCCCTGTTTGTTTATGTACCCCATCACTGTGGTGTTGTCTGTCCTTATCAATAGCTGGCCTGGATGCAGTAGGTCTTTGAAAGCCATAATAGCATTTTTTACTGCTAGCATTTCCTTTTGATTGATGTGTAGGTGCTTTTCTTTTTGGGACCATTTGCCCTGAATGCACTGATCTGTCATGTGCGCCCCCCAGGCGTAGTCCGAGGCGTCTGTTGTGATGATTTGATTTGCTTGAGGCAAGCAGAATGGGAGACCTATGTTTCTTTGGCATGCTTGAGTCCACCACAGAAATTCCTTTTGGAGGCATGGAATCAGTGGTATAATTGTTTCCAAACTGTGGCTGTGTTGAGACCATAAGTTTTTTAGGTACCATTGAAGTTTCCACATATGCAGCTTTGCACATGGGATTTGCAGGATGCAAGATGCCATGAATCCCAGAGCCTGCAAGATTTTCCTTGCAGTCAGCCTGGTGAAGGTTGCCAGTTTTCTGAAGTATTGCATTAGTTGCCCTTGTTTCTCTGGCGTGAGGTAGGCCATCTGGGTGTTTGTGTTCAAGCTGGCACCCAGGAAAAGTCTTGTTTGAGAGGGTATTAGTCTTGATTTCTTTTTGTTGACTGTGTATCCCAGACAGTTCAACAACGTTATTACAAACGCCAGGTGTTTCAGAAGTATGTGTTTGCTGTCCGCTTGGATCAGGCAGTCGTCCAAATATGGGTATATTTGTATCCCTTGAAGTCTGCAGAAGGCAATTACTGATGCCAGGCATTTCGTGAACACTCTGGGCGCAGTAGATAAGCCAAAGGGCAATGCAGAGAATTGATAATGGGTTGAACTTACAGGAAATCTGAGGTATCTTCTGCAATCTTGTCTGATAGCGACATGCAGGTATGCCTCCTTGAGGTCCAATGTTACCAGCCAAGACTCCTTGCCCAGCATGGGAAGAAGCTGCTGTAATGTGAGCATCTTGAATTTTGGTACGAGTAAATATGTGTTTAGTATGGATAGGTCCAAAATAGGCCTCCAATCTTTATCCTTCCTTGGTACCAGGAATAGTCTGGAATATAAACCTTGACCCTGTTCTTGTGCAGGTACCTCTTGAATAGCTTTCATGTCCATGAGAGCTGAAATTTGTTTTTGTGCCTCTGCCCTTTGATTTTGTGGCAGGTTTGGCATGCCTCTCATTTTTAGAAGGGTGTGAAAGTGGAATCTGTAGCCTCTGTCTAGAATGTCCAGGATCCATTTGTCTTTTGTGACAATATGCCAATTTTTCGAAAATAATGCCAGTTTCCCGCCTTAATGTGCTGCCATTAGAGCTTTGCTTGGCATGCAAAGGGGAAAGTCATTGGTACTGATTTCTGAATGGCTGTGATCTATCCTCTCCACCTCTTGGAGTAGGTGCTTACCATTGTCTGCCTCTAAATGATCCTTGAGATTGCCCTCTACCCCTCGGGCGCCTGTATGTACCTCTTTGAGGTCTGTCCGTGGCTGGAAAGGACCAATTTTTTGAAGGCCAATGTCTACTGAAACGTGGAGGTTGTACCTGTAGGAAATCTTTCACTGTTTGCATTGATTTTGCCTTTTCCTCCATTTTCTTTAATACCTCCTCAGCTTTAACACCAAACAATACATCTTTTTGAAGAGGTGCGTCTAGTAATTTAGCTTTGACCTGATCTGGTAAGGTTTGCTCTGAGCCAAGCATGTCTGCGTATGACTGATCCTGTAACAGCAGCTCTACATGAGGCCTCTAAAGCATCAAAACCACATTGCAAGGTATGTTTACCCACTTGTTCTGCACTATGCAACAAATCCTGCAACTCCTTCAAGTCTGGTTGTTCAGGTTGAGGCATTTTGCTTTTCAACTGAGATAACAAAAACTGTTGATACTTTAACATATGGAACTGACAGTTTAATGCTCTCATGGTTAAAGTGGCCGAGGTGTATACCTTTTTCCCCCACCTTTCTAAAGCTATGGAATCTCTCTCTGAAGGTAATGGATTTTTAGCAGTGGAGGCCTTAATTCCCTTGGGACCCTGTGAAATAGTTTCTGGGTCAGCCGCATGGCTTTTGTATAGGAATTGTTGTGAATCAGAAACCCTGTAATACCTGTCAGGCTTGACTGGAGCTGGAGGTAAAGAATCTGGGTTAAGGCTGGCCTCTGAATACACATCATCTAGTATGTCTAAGACAGGAGGGATAGCCAGAAGCCTGTGCTGAGGGAGCAAGAGGAAATCCCTGAGCCTTTTCTTGGAGTCTGAGTAATCTTGGCCTTCCCAGTAGAAGTGTTCCCTCAAGGTATGTAAGGTTTCCCCAAAAGAATAGTCCTCAGGGGGGGAGACAGAGGGAATGGACTCCTCTGCATCAGAATCTTCAAAAGGGGAGTAAGAATGTTCCTGGTCTTCAGAATGTTCTGAAGTAATGGAGGCCTGGTCCGAGGAAGGGTATTCTTCCTCCACTCTGGGCCTTTTGTCCGAGGGGGTTTGAGAACCCCTGATAAGAGTAATCAAATCCTCACCCATTTTGAGCATCTGTTTTTTAGGCATGGGGCCTTGAGAGGGGCCCTGTGGAGCTTGTCTTTTAGTATGCATGGCTGCTTTAGATTTAGTGACAGCCTTAATGAAAAAAGAAGAAGATGGCCTGAAGACACCTTGAGAGGTGGCAGGCCTGTCTAAACTCTGAGTTTCCCCACCAAGAGTGGCGTCGGTATCTCTGTAATCGGGGTGTGGGACGAGGAGCCTGCGACCTCGGGCACAGAAGACACCGCTAAGGAAGTGTCCTCAGTAGTCAGGGGCTGCGTAGGCGCCTCGTTGAGAACCGGAGCACCTGCAGTCGGCTTTAGCGTGGTGTCGGTAGAAGTCGTGGACCTCGTATGTCAGTCCTTATCTTTGCGTTTTTTACTCAAAACTGGAGTCGGAGAATCCGACGACATAATGTAATTAAACTTTTTGCCAAAATAGTGGTGGGTGAACTCCGCCCGACGCTTAATATTGCGTTTGTTGAATGTAGCACAAAAACGACAGGCCGAGATGTCGTGGTCTGGGCCTAAGCAAGGAATGCAGAGGGAATGGAAATCCTTATGCGGTATTTGCTTCCCACATGAAATGCAATTATTAACTTTGTCTGACATCGGTCTGAGGCAAGAAAAGTTTCCCGAACGGGGTACTTAGCTTTCAAGAAGACTTCGGTTGAAAAATATTCGTAATCTCAGGAGCTGGCCGACCGGCACTTGCGAACTGCTTCTGCTTCGGGCACTGCGCGGCAAGAAAGACTGAAGAAAATGGCGTCAATTGGTTCTTTTATACCCCTGCCGCACTGACGTCAGGGAAGAGGCGACGACATCCGACGCCGGATCTAGACTTTGGAATTCGGCCGACCGAGGACCCGCCTGACGGCAGGATAACCCATCTGTTATGACTGCAGCTGTATACACGAGGAACATCCGCTGAGAAGAGATCGCCCACTGCCAACGTCTGAGTGCCTCTGGACATAAGGGATAGGACTTGGTTCCACCCTGTTTGTTGATGTACCACACTACAGACATGTTGTCCGTCTGAATTGCAATAGTCCCTGTGGGAAGAGAGTCCTGAAGGGCTTGCAACGCTAAAAGCACTGCTCTCATCTCTAAGACATTTATGTGCAAGTGGCACTCAAAAGATTGCCACGTGCCCTGGACTGTCCTGCCCTGATAATGCCCCCCCCACCACCCGATCAGGGAGGCATCCGTTGTCACCGTGGCGATTGGGGGGGGGGGGGATGAAGGGTCTGCCCTGAAGAACTTGAAGTGATGTCATCCACCAAGACAGGTGATTCTTGCATGATTGGGTTAGCAGAATGATGCGAGACATTGGGAGCGGTTGGAAGGACCATTGAGAAAACAGCATACACTGGAGGATCCGCATGTGAAAACGAGCTAGGGGAAGAAGTGTAATGGTAGCTGCCACGAGTCCTAATACCTTCAAGACTACCCTGGCTTTGATCTTGTTGCATTGAAGCAGAAGGTAAACGTGTTTGCGGATATCTGATACTCTTTGCTCTGTCAGTCTGGCAGAAAGATGAACTGTGTCTAAGGTGGCGCCTATAAAGGTAATAGACTGACAAGGCAGATTTTTCTAAATTTACTGAAATGCCTAGAGCTTGGCAAGTTTGAATGGTGAAGTCTCTGGATAGAAGAAGTTGACGCCTGGTGGTGGTGGTAAGGAGCCAGTCGTCTAAATATGGAAACACCTGGAATCCTTGACGCCTCAGGTGAGCCGCGACCACTGCCATACATTTGGTGAACACTCGGGGGGCTGTAGTGAGACCAAAGGGCAGGTCTCTGAACTGGTAGTGACTGGCTCCCAGCCTGAAGTGGAGAAACCTCCTGGAGCATCTGTGCATTTTGATATGGTAGTACGCATCCTGAAGGTCTATTGAGCACATCCAATTGTCCTGACCCAAGAAGGGTAGAATGGACTGTAGCGTGACCATCCGGAATTTTGTTTTCTTCACATACTTGTTTAGCTTGCTGAGATCCAGTATTGGTCTCCAGTCCCCTGTCTTTTTTGGTACCAAAAAGAATTTGGAGTAGATTCCGGATCCTTGCTAGTCTGCTGGGACTGGCTGGACAGCTCTTTTTGACAGCAGCTTTGATATTTCTAACGCTGCTTGTTCCCTTAGACTGGGTGGAACGTCTGGAAGGGATCCTTTGGGTTGGGATGGGATGTGAATAAAGGAGATTTTGTAACCCTCGGATATAATCGACTGTACTCATTTGTCTTGAGTGAGGGAAAGCCAGGCTTCTGGGTATAGTGATAATCTTCCCCCGACTGCCTCCAAAGGTGGACAGCCGGGCAGCTCCTCAGGGATGCTGAAAGGGTTTATCAGAGAAATTCTCTCTGCTACGCTGGTTTTGCGGACCACCTCTGCCCCTAGGGCGGCGTCTATTGTTGTTCCCCCCTCTGCCTCTAGAGGGGAATCGACTTTGTGTGTCAGATGAGACTCCTTGTGGTTTGCGGAACCACATTTTTCCCCTCTTCTGACTTTTGGGATAAGGTCTGGAAGGGGTAGAAAAACGGACTCCCACGGCAGAGAGAGTCTTACCTTCCTGCTCGCACCTAGTCAATGTATCCTTCACCTGAGGTCCAAACAATGCTGAGCCATCAAAGGGGGAATTGGTGAAGGACGCCTTGAAAGGGTCCGCAAAATTGCAAAGCCGCATCCAGGCGTGGCGTCGTAAAGCTACACCTGTGCCTGCGGCCCTACTCGCCCCATCGGCCGCATATGAGATAAGCCGCATGGAGGAGTTGACAATCGAATTCAGGATTGCCAACTGGGAGTTCATTTTGTCTTGGAACCCCTCAGCCGTTGGATCCTGCATAGCATCACCCATATCCTTGAGTAAATCCCTCTGGAGACGGGTGAAGTGACACAAGTAGTTCAGCGACCGCATGGCAAAGGTCGCTGAGGAAAACATCCGCTTACCGTACCTGTCCATGGTCCAAGACTCCTTATTAGGAGGATGGAAAGGTACCGAAGGATCGGCTAATTCCTTCTTAGTGGCTGCGGCCACCACCATGGCATCAACACAGACACCTTTAGATAAGAACAGTTTCTCTTTCGGGGCTGTAATAAATTTTGACGGCCTCCTTGGGGTAGGTTCCACTGAATCAGGGGCCGTCCAAGCCTTTCTTGCCACCACTTCCATGAGGGGGTCAAAGGGAGGAGACACCCATGAGGTGGAAGGGCGAGAGCCTAACGCCTCAAGGTAGACCAACTCGTCCTCTGAAAGGTTAAGGGCGGGCCAGTTCCCCCTCTGTTTAAGGATTTCAAGGATGTCAGCAAAAGAGACATCCTCAGAGGGGGACCAAGGGGAACCTTCAGATTCCTCCAAGTTGGTGTCCAAGGTGATAGACTCAGGGGAGTCAATGTGCTTCCTCTTGCACTGTCTCTTCCGAGGGGGTTCCCCTGCCGGATCAGGAGAAGCCTCAGAAGAGGAGGATATTCCCAATGGGGAAACCTGAGGGGCTGGCTCTCTACAGTCTGGAACGAGGGGGTGGGTAGAAACCACCGCAGGCACTGAAGAGGGAGGAGCTTACGGAGCCGGCCGTGGGGTAGACACGGGGTCTAGTACGCTCCGCATGACCTCGAAGGCGCCCTGATCAGCCAGGGCCAAAGGTCCCCGCTCCGAGGAGACAAGGACCCCCCCCGGCACCGACAGGGACGGCTCAGAGGCCGATGTCGGAGCCGAACTCACCAGCGCCGACGCTCCGAGTGGGAGAACGGGGTCAGACAAGGGTCCGATGCCACTCGCCCCCCTCGGAGCCAATGAGGGAAGTCCAGCGCCGAGATCCCTCCAAAGAGGAAATCGGAGCAGACGACGGAGCCGAAAAGGAGGGTATTGGCTCTGACGCACCGACAGCCACGGCTCCGACGAGCCCCGGCTCCGAACTCATAGGAGTCGGAGGAGGAACAGAAGCAGGGATGGGAATAGTCGCTGACTGTTGAGTAGGGCTATGCAGCATTTGGGCCAGTGCCTCGGACTTGAGAAGTCTACTCACCACCCTTGTAAGTCATGGTCAGACAGCCTGGAGGGCCGAGAGGAATGGGACCTATGGCTCCGCTCCGACAGAAGAGGGGATCCAGGGGCCGAGTGGATGGAGCCCATGGAAGAGGACCTCGACCTCTTCTTAGAAGTTGGCTCCGATAAAATTATCGGAGCCGACTGAGTCTTAGCAACCTCGGCTCCTGCCGGAGCTGAGGTAATGGTTTGCGTCTTCGAAACAGTCTTAACGCTCCCAGCGGACGGCTCTGAAGCTGGAGCCGACGGCCTGGAAGTCTTTGAAGGCTTCCCCGACGCAGACTGGGTCGGGGGGCCTTCAGGCTTTAATAAGCCTTGAAGAAAAAGTTTATTTTTGCGTTCCTGCAGGACTCTCGGGCTGAATGCATGGCAAACAGCACAGGAGTCCTGCAGGTGCAAAGGTCCCAGGCAATACACACAGGAAGTGTGACCGTCTGTCAGAGACATTTTCTGACAGCACGAGTCACACTTCTTGAAGCCTGAGACCTTGGAGTCTTTAGACATCCCAGAAGAAGTGACTGTATACAAAAAAGACACAGACACAAAACACAGACACACCCTTTAACCAAAAATGAAAAACCCAATCACACTGTATGACAAAGAGAAAAAGGGAAGTGGGCCAAAGGCCTAGAACTTAAAAAGGGAATAAAACGAGGGAAGACCCGATTTAAATTAAAAGGATACCCTGTATTATAAACTTGACTAAATAAAAAGGATAGGGGCAGATATTTTAATTTTTTTAACTAGAAAAAACTCACTAACCTGCCAGAGCCGGTAGAAGAAAGCACCTCGCAGTTAAGCGGCAAACGAGATCTGGGTAGTTACCGCCTAGCATTGTGGGATATAGGGGAGCCTCGAGCCGGTGGAATTAGCTCTCAAGCTTTAGTATTGGCCGAGTCGGAGCCGAAGATCAGCTCCGAACCCATCCAGCAAGAATGAAGGCGAGACTGACAACTTAACATTGGATTTATAACATCCTTAGATCTAGATGCGATGCCTTTTCTTATAAGATGCGACACATATATGGATTTCCTTACTACTGTAGACATGTGACGGTCAAAGTTCAGACTGTTACCCACCTGAGTACCCAGATCACGTACCACTGAGACTACTCTGGGGGGGGGGGGTTGCTGTCTGTAATGTAATTAGGAGGGATGTCAGCTTTCCCTAATGGAATAATGCATTTTTTTTGCATTTAGTTTTAATCTGTGGAGTTGGCACCAATCATTTGTCTGCATTAACCCTGCATGCAGTATATTAACATCACTGGGGGACTCTATGATTGCTCCCAATTTACAATTGTTGGAGAACATGGTCAGCTACAGGCCCGTCCAAGTTGGCCTGGAGTTCTGAGAAATAAATTCTGAATGGTAAGGAGCCCAACACAGAACTCTGTGGTATGCCAGGTTTCATTGATTCCTGTGGGAAACAATGTGCCTCCTCTTATACTTGTGAACAAACGTATTTAAGCAAGACATTGATGTACAAGCGTTACAGGACCTACAGGGAAAAGTACCATATTTAACATTCACTTTACAATCCTAAGAGGTTTATAACAGCTCCCTTTTCAGGGATATATTATTCCTGAAAATAAATGTTGGCACCTCACCAACTCTGTCCTTAACGGTCTCAACAGAATGAAGGATGGACTCTTAGAAAGGATTGTAAAGTGAATGTTTAGTATGTAACTTTCCCCTGTAGGTCCTGTACAGCTTGTACATCAATGTCTTGCTTAAATACGTTTGTTCACCCTGTTACATCTAAGAACTATATATTCAACTTGCATGCTGATTGCGGGACTGAGAATTTAGTTTATTTAGCCAACTGCACAGCATTTTATATAGGAAAGACCAATCAAAAATTGAAGGAACATGTTCTGCAACACCTAGGGGATATTAAGAAGAAAAATTGTTTACGTGCTTTATATAAACACAATAAAGATAACCAGCGACATTCTTTTAAGTTTACAGTAATAGGGATGATTGAGCAAAACGTCAGTGGAGGAGATGTAGTGAATAAAACTGAGCTTCTAGAAATAAAATGGATAGTCATTATGCAGGCACATAGATCACCTGGTTTAAACTTCACTATACCTTTAAAACCAGCTTTAAAAGCTAGGCCATTAGCTCATTAATGTGGAATGCTTTTTCATTGATTCTTTTGTGTTTTTAAGTGGCATTTAATTTTAGTATGTTATGTTAGGATCTGAAGAAGCACATTTGTGAAAGCGCTAATCCTTATTTTATTAAAGTTGCGTTTTTTTATTGCCTGTTGATACTGGATATTTTATATGCCTGACACTTTGGTGGAGAGATTGAGTTCCAAATTTTTGACCATTTTGTTTGCTGCAGCCTACCTATTTATTTCTGGTGCTGTTTTATTCTTTGCCAAGATATGATGTCAAGTTCGACAAAAGTCAAGCCTTCAAATCCAACACAGACAAACTTGAGAAGCTTGGATCTAAAATCTCCAAAGCCAAAGGATGAATTGGAGTATGAATTAGCAATGCTGTTTGGGATGGCACAAAGGTCATGGGTCCAATGGGAGCCACAGCTGGAATGACTCCCAAATAAATTTGAGTCTTGAGAAATTGTTTTCATCATTCTGTCTGTGCCTGCTTTGGTTAGAGTCATAGAAGACCTGAGAAATGCAAGGTGGATGGAGGTATAGAAGTCCATCAAGGTTTATCCTGGAGAAAGCAGCCTTGATGATATTGGCTCTGGCATGAACTTTGGGTGTCCACAGGCAGCAGACTTTGAAATAAAAGGTATTGGATCTGAAGGCTTAGAAACTTTTTCCGGTGAAGCCAGTTCCAGAGTTAAAACAGGAAAGCAGCAGAGGGACAGCTTCCTCGATCTCTTAGACTTTTCCTTTTCTTTTCCTGAGGAATTCCCTTTGGGATTCTCACTCAGCTTCTTAACTGAGGGGGAAGCTCCAGAAGCTGAAGAAGAAGGTAACAATCCCTTTAGTACTAACTTAATTTTGCACTCTACCACTGCCCTGTGATAGAATCCTGCACAGATTTCACAATCAATAACAGTAGACCCATTCAGCATGGACATCTGAATTGGGAATTCTGTGCCTGTAAGAGGAGCACTTATTAAAGCCAGTGGTTTTCACAGACATGATTACCCACATAGACAAAAAAACAAAAAGTCCAAGGTCGCATCCGAAACCCATCAGTTGAGGAATGGATGAAAAATGCAACATCAGGTCAAACAGTTCTATTCAAAAAGTCCTGTCAGTTATAAAAACTGTGGATGTTTTTTCCCCCAAAAGGGAACTTGTACACCTAGCAGTACAAAAATGCTAGCCAACCTCCAATCTTCTAAAGTGCAATGCTCTTTGGTGGCAGGAAAGCTATGAAGGGCTTGCTGCCCATACTACTAACAAAGCTCTGAAGGGCTTGGCACCCAAACTGCTAATTTTCCTGACGTTCTGCTACAGCTGTGAATGACTTGGGTATATGGAAGGTACCCTAATGCTTTGGAAGCTGGCCAGTGGTTATATCATAGACACAATATAACTCGTATAACTAAAGCTACTGCAGCAGTGAACTAATAATGTCCACCAGGTGACGTGGCAAATATGGTAAGCAAATACAGCACCACAAATTTACTGTAGCAGGATGAATGGTGTTTATAGATCACGATTTCTCAAATGCAACTTTCCATCTAAGACTGCTGAGAATGGATGCCATTACTAAGAAACATAACCTGAAATACAGCAGACTCTCCCAGTAGTACTAAAAAGTGTTTCCTGTTCAAGGACAGTTAATTTTTACTAATGCAGAAGAAACAATGGCTGTTTAAGAAGTTACCAGTGAATTCATTTAACGATGTAATGGAGACTGAATAAATGAGATTTTTAAATTTCAGTGATACCATGAACTCAATAACAGTGGAAAAGGAATAGGAGAACCAGCAAGAGGGGAAAATGTAGGATATTTCTGTGTAGAGCAGTAGAAAATAGACATTATTATAGATTTCTCGTTCCTTTTTCTTTTTTCGGGAGCGAGTGGTGTGGATAACTTCTATAAAGAGAACATGTTTAAACATTTCTATTAAACAGAATATTGATCATTGCTGCAGTGTGATGTTACCTGTGGAGGATTATTTGAAAATGTATTTTGGAAGTAAAAAAAAAAAAATGGGCTGTTAATTACAATTACGGACATCAAAGTGTAGAGTAATTAAAAGTATATGGATACATTCTATCTTTGAAGTTTAAATAACTTCAGTAAATGAGTGGAGTACTTGGACTACCTGTATAAATTATCACTGTAATTGACACTGCAACACAGCATCAATCTAGTTGGTGTGAATATAAAAGAGGGACTGCAAAAAGAGGTGCTCCCATTTTACTTCAAGTAACAGTCTTGGATATAATCATGAAGATTAATGAATCCTATTGACTCTGTCCCTAAAAAGTAAATTTGCTACTGTATTTCAGCAATTTGTAAGAAATATTACATAACCACTGGGTTTGACTACTGTGAATTTTTAATTTCAAAGAAACATTTAATCAGCATTCTTAATTATGCTTATAATCAAGCATGTAATAATGCATCAAGTAATGAGAAGTCCTTAACGTAGTCTATGTTGGGCTTCCACTGCAACAGTAATATAGTTGAAAGGACAATGGAACCTTATATGAGCCAAATATAAGTTTGAAGTGGAGAAGAAGCTGGAAACTGGCAGAACTTGAACTTGGTACCACAACAATGAACATAGTTCTTCTGCTATGGATTATCAGCTGTTTACACTATTTTAGCATTACATGAACATTTTACAAGTGAATACCTTGACTTGCGAAAATGTTTTTTCTAGTACAATTGTTTTTTACATGTTGCATGCTGCAGAGTGTCTGCAACAGGATGCTTGAGAGTGCAGTCACAGATGATGGGAAATAGATTTATTTTAAAACTCAGACCATTACAGAAGGCCTAGAACAATGTTACCTAGTCACTGAGCCAGAAATACAATACAATCTGAAGTAAGGGGGGAGGGAGGAGTCAAGAAGACAGGAATGCACAGAGATTATAATAATGACAATCAGCAATAACAATTATGTTTTTTTTGCTTAGAGATGGAGGCATTTTATGATATTAACAGTATACAGATAGGAAATATGAAAAACTGGAAGAATTAATAATGCAACATCCCTACTTAAAGATGTGTACAAGAATTACCAGGAAATTTACAGTAAGAATGATGACAAATTGGACATGTTGGTCTTGATTAGGGAAGCAGTAGCAGTACACTGCTTGTGTAAGGATGTTGGAAAAATATAAGTTTGAAAAGGTAAATGGAGATGGATGGATGCAAACTTTGGTAGCTTGCTATAAACTGTCAAGATCGGAGAAGAGAAAACAGAAAATGAGCCACATTTCTAGTTGAAGTTTTCTTAAATGCTACTGGCACACACACACAAAAAAAGTGACACATGGTTGGCTTGTTAGTTTTTTGAAGGGAAAACTGGGAGATACATTTGCCAAAGACAGTAACATTACACACTAGCAGGATAAATGTACTGGAATGATGCTAATGTCAAAGATGACTGGAATATAAACATAACAAGAACTACATTCAATGATTCCCTTGAGCAGAGTAACTTACAGTGATCACTGGAGCCATTTTTGAAGATGCAGTATGACTATTTATTTATTTTTTTATCTATCAGCTTTTATCAGGAAAGTCTGACTGGGTGGAAAGACCCTTTTCAGAGGAGGCCTGGGGAGAAAAACTCCATTTGGACTACGATACAATTAATAGCAATTATATACATATTCTTACAAAGGCAAGAAATGGACAGCTCCAAAGATCAAAGATGCGGTTTTAATCCTGAAAAATCATTGATGCACTTAGTGGGTGGACATTTACAATGAATACAAAAGTAATATGCAAGTGAATACAATGAAAAGGTAAAGTTAGGTAGACTAGTACAACAATATGCCTTTCCAACTCAGAAGGGCAAAAAGTAGACGGTCCCAAGGACTACAAATACAGTTCTACTAGAGGAGTACTGGTAGATAAATTCTATGACATTTACAGAGAATAATGATATACATGTGATATAGTGACAGAAGTAAACTCTGAACTGTAACTGACAGAAAAGTTTGTATAATAGTAATTAATTTATATATGACGGTAAGGAGGAGCCTGGACACCCTCTGTACCCAGGAGACAAGATGGAAGTACAGTGCAGCAACGCTCCTTCACTTGGGATCCAGTTTCTACTACTCAGGGGAGGACAAGCTAGAAATGGTGTAGGAAGTGTGGTGAGAGAGAGGCTTAAGAAAATGATGATGGACATCATCAGAATCAATGACAAGACTCATGGCAATTAGACTCTGGTGTAAGGATAGGATAGCATTCATAACCTTAGCCTAAGCCACATAGCAGGGTTGTGACAGTGAGGAAAAGCATGCATTCAGGCAGCAGTTACCAGACCTATCACACAGAGAACAGAGCACAACAACATGAGTTGGTGTTGACAATGGGGAACCTGTATGCAGAGTAATAGAAAGGGAGATGAGTAGTTCGGATTCAGATCAGGGTGCAGCACAGCAAACCCAATGTTTGCAGTGAGACAAATAGCTGAGAAATAGATGAGGAATGACTCCAACTGGACAATCCTAGACTTGGAGAAAGCATATGACAAAGTCCCAAGTAAGATGATTTGGGAAGCCCTTTTATGTTTCAAAGTCCCAAGCTATGTACAAGAACCCAATGACACAAGTGTGAACAAGCTCAGATTCACAGATTGGCTCCCAATGGGAGTAGGTGTGCATCATGGTTCAGCTCTGTGCCCACTGATGTTCACACTGGTGATGGAGTACATTATCAAATAGGTCGGAGGGGACAGACCAACAAAGTTGCTGTAGGCAGATGATGTGGCATTACAAGCAGACTCTGCACAAGAATTTTAGCAAAGGCTAGGGGAAATGGAATGCAAAACATAAGACACGTGGGATGAAACTGTGTCCAGACAAGACTGCTGTAATAGCAGCGAATGGGAGAAATCAGAAGAAGGTGAGAATTGAGACAGAAGGGAAAACAGTGGAACAAGTTTAACAGCTTCAAGTACCTGGGAGGGGTGGTTGAGGAGAAAGGAAGCCTGAATGAGGAGGTTAAAGCTACAATTACTGCGGCCAACTAGAAGATTTTCAGGGGTAGTGTATGACAGAAGAATATCAAGGAAGCTGAAAAGAAAGGAGTATGTACAAAACCGTGGTACAACCAGTACTACTGTATGCTACAGAAACCTGGGCTGTGAACACAAAGTAGCTAGGAAGTTAGAGGTTATGGGAAACAAAGTGCCTGAGATGGGGTTAGAAAGCACACAGTGAGACAGATAAAGAAATGAGGACATCAGCGTAGAAGCCGAAGAAGCTCCAACTGCAGAGAAGGTCAAATAGGACAGATTATGGTGGCTTCGGCACATGTGCAGGAAAGCAGACGAAAATATGGTAAAGAAAACTTTGGACAGACCAAAAGAAAGCATGAGGAAACAATGGTATCCAGCAAAGAGATGGATGGATTTTGTGAGAGTATCTGCAACTCTCAGGCATGGTAGGAAAGTGGCACTGAACTATGGTAACAGTTGATGCAACACCCCGACCCCATGTAAAAAATAGGAAAAAGGCACTGATGGATGACTGGAGTAATAGTTTTTCAAAACAGCGAAGTGTACGATTTTAAGAGTAAGACAAAGGGCATCTTTCAGGATGGAAGATGAGAGTATATGGGGTGACTGGCTGAGAGGTAGATAATGTGGTAATTTTACCAGATTTGAAAGTTTCAAGGCAGAGCAGTGGCAGGATTTGTACAACATATATGTGTCATATTGGGTTATTTTGTTTTAAGATTTTCCTAGCATAATTATTAGCGCGTTTAGAAGGCTGACCAGCACAGGAATTTAAGGCAGGGGAAAAATGAGGGAGCCAGGGAAGTGTTTGTAGCATTATAGTGTCTAGGAACAAAGCATCAGGCATGAGTGCCTGTACCACAGAAACCAAGCTTACAGGATTTCTGGACAGAAACATCTACTACAAATAAGCATCACAGCATGAACAGTTGGCAAGAGAAGAACAGATTTAATTTATACTGGAAAACTAGCAAAATAATACTGGAAAACTATCTATATTAATCTATAGTGGAAAACTAGTAAAATAAAATAAAGCAGCCTCCACCCCCAACACAACCCAAATGATGCATAGCCCGCAGACTCAGTGTACCACTCAACTACAGTCAATAAGGCAAAACAACGTACCCAACACACTAGTCATAGGTGATTCTATAGTCAGGCACACTGATGTCTCACTCACCAGGCTAAACAAGGAGAAGGTTACGGTCAGCTGCCTGTCGGGTGCCAGGATCCGCCACATAACCCACGCACTAAGGTCACTCCACAACAAATACAAATATGACTCTGTCATTCTCCATGTTGGTGTGAACGACCTGAGATGTATCTACATGAAGAGAGACATGGAAGAGCTCTCCAGCAGGTATGACCCTAGCCCTGAGTAGCATTCTGCCATCACCCAGAATGATGCCGCAGTACAAGGACAAAATTATTGACTTCAACAATTGGCTAAGCTTCTGGTGCCATTCTAAAGGGATCCAGCATCTGTCTGCCTGGGATGACATGGTCGACAGACCACGATGCTTTGCCAGAGATGGCCTGCACCTGTCACCCCTGGGATTCCGGATACTGGCTAAGGTTCTTGCCGCCCCTATAGCGCCTTATTCAGGCAAGGTTCAAATGACAAATTCCTCACCGTAACAGGAACAGGCAAGCAAAAACTGATGGTGATGCTACTCAATGCTAGAAGTCTAAATCTCAAAATGCACTCACTCAAGGCACTCCTTAAAATGGAGAACATCGATATCTGTGCAGTGACTGAGACCTGGTTCAAGGCTCCAGAAGGCAACCCCTGCACTACCAGGCTATAACTCATACCACACTTTTCGGCCATGTAACCTGGACCGGAACACCAAAGGCGGAGGTGTGTCCATATTCATTAAGGATATCCACACCTCCAGGCTAATTGCTCAGCATAATGCAGCCGAGGTTATCCAAGTGCAACTAACTCTGGGCAAAACTGCAATCCAAATTGTAGCTTGCTACAGATCACCTACCATGCCCCAGGATTCCCACTCCTCTTTTCTTGATGTACTGGAAAATATTAGGGTTCAACCAAACACCCTAATAATGGGCGATCTCAACTACCCCACCATTAACTGGGAAAACTACTCATGTCCCAACTCCTTCGCTCAACACTTTCTGGAATTCATAAACTCCAATGGCCTGGATCAACTTATCCACACCCCCCACCAGGGGAAACAATATCCCAGATCTAGTCATTACCAACATGAGTGACCGGTGTTCCACACCTGAAGTCAATGCCTCATTGGTCCGATCCGACCATAAGCTAATTACCCTAGATATCCACATCCTGCCCCCCCCCCCCCATTAAGGAAACCGTGGTAAAAAAATTCTCCAAAGCCAACTTCATGCTTCTTTAGACAGAAGTAGTAAACTTCATGACACCCATGCAGATGGACAATACAGTTATGACTACTGAATCCTACACAATTGCACTTTATAAGCACTTACATGAGTGCATGGATCATGCCATCCCAAACAGAGGCAAGACGCTATCCTCCAAAAAAAGGAAGCCAATCTTGTGGTCCCCTGACATAAACAAACTGCACAATAGAAGGAAGAAACTGTTGCAAAAGAGAGTAAAATCCCATGAGTGGAGGAGCTCCCTGGTCAGCCTCAGTAAGAAGCTGCAATCCCTGATAAAATCCTCCAAAGCTAGTTATGAAAACAAAATCGCCACTGATTCTAAAGACAACCACAAAGCATTCGATAGCTATGTCAAGAATCTCAATGGCAACACTCAGATCTGCTCTGAGTTACAGCACAATGGCATTAAATATACAGACCCAACTGATATTGCCAACATCCTGGCAGATAGGTTCAGTGCTAACTTTACCCCCCTCTCACCCCCTAAAGAGCCAATCTCTATACCGGAAGAATGCAAAGTTCCTGTAATCACGGCTGCACAGGTAAAAAACGCACTCTCCAAAGCTAAGAACACAGCATTCATGGGACCAGACAACATCCCAAGCTGCATTCTACACGAACAACAGAACGAACTGGCACCCCACCTAAGTACCATGTTCAATCATAGCCTCACCTCAGGCTTTGTGCCTGCTGAATGGCGCACAGTGACAGTTATCCCACTAAACAAGGGGGGAGCCACCATGGACCCTGGGAACTACCATCCCATTAGCCTGACAAGCCTGGTCTGCAAGGCCATGGAATGTATCATCATGGAACTTATAAACAAAGACATTGGTAATCTCCAAACTCTGGACCCCACCCAGTTCAGGTTTGTAAAAGGCAGATCATGTCTCCTAAACCTGACAGACTTCTTTGAAGCAGTCACCAAAGCCGTAGACAAGGGTAAGGTGGTTCACACAGCCTATCTAGATCTTGCCAAGGCTTTCAGCACCATCCCCCACTCTGGAATTGTAGATAAACTCACTAAACTAGGTATAAATCCCTATGTCACAAGATGGGTTGCCAACTGGCTCACTGACAGAACCCACACAATGAAAGTAGCAGACTCCAAATCTGACTTCAGACAAGTGACAAGTGGAGTACCACAGGGTTCAGTCCTGGGTCCTCTCCTGTTTGGTATCTACTTCTCTGAAGTACAGGCTAACACAGAAGGTCTATGGCTAACAAAGTTCACAGATGACTACAAACTAGGAGCCATAATCAAAACTCCTAACGATGTGGACATCCTACAAAAGGGCCTCACTGAGACAGAAGCCTGGTGTCAAAGCTATGGCCTCAAGCTCAATGCCAAAAAGTGCATTGTCATCCCCTTCTGTACCCATGAACTACAACATAGGCGATAGTATACTTAACACCGAAAGTGTGATAAGAGACCTTGGGACACAGGTGGACAGTAGTCACTCCTTTGATAATCACATCGCCACAGTAGTCAGGAAATCCTTCTACGTGGCACACATCACAAAAGGTTTCTCATCCAGAAAAAAGAGGTCATTGTTCCCCTCTACTCATCACTGATTAGAGCCATTATAGAGTACAACTCCCCTTTTGGTATGTACCTCAAAAGACATCTACAACAACTGGAAAGGCTGCAGAAATCCCTCACAAAGAGGATTACTGGCCTCAAACAGATGCCCTACTCAGACAGTCTCAAAAAACTCCAGCTTTACTCCGTCGGATATCGCCTACTCAGAGGTGATCTCTGCCTAACATACAAAGCTGTGTCAAACCCAGAGCTGTTGGACATGCTCCACTTAAAGTAATCCCAATCCCGCCAAGCTACACGCTCTAGGGACCTACACCTTAATCACCACAATAAACAGAACATGCCGGAGGGATAGATTCCTGTCCCAGAGACTTCCCATACTCTGGAATAAACTACCTATCTATATCAAACAAAGCTCCTCATTAGCACTCTTCAAGAAAAATTTTGATGATTGGATGGGAAATAGGAAATTCACCCCGGTGACCACCTCTGTGGCTATGCTCGACAGTGGCACAGGAAAATAATTTTCTTGGGTGACAAAAGCCAGGGTACCTTTTTGGCTGGGCTTGTATAGGCCCCAGGGCCAATAGCCTAGTACCTACCTATGAACCTATGTGTGTGCAACTAAACAGAGATTAATGAAAGCAAAAGTCATCTGTTCTTTAAAACTTTGTAAGACACATCAAGTTATGCACACTCTAAAGGAATGGTATACTAATATGGCACAATGTAAACCTAAGGATAAGAAAGTATGCGCTGGTATTGTACTCCAAAGAGAAATGTCCTTGCATGAGGATATGTGTTAAATATAACTCTGCTTTTTAATAGCACTGAAAAAAAGGCAGTGTTAAAATGACTAACTGTAATATATCTTACGATTAGTTATGTCACTAAAGAACTAAAAGTTAACTGTAATCATTCTAGACTGATAAGACAACTGCATAGTTTTTCCTAACACACAGTGGCATTCCAACAGTGATAAAGAAGACATTCAAAGAAAAGGACAAAGAAATAAAATTGAAAACAGTGTCTCTAAGCCTACACTCTCATCTCCTCCTCTTCATTCTCAGATGCCAGCCTCAAGTGATTTAATGCAAAAGTCGTAACTAGAGGAAAAGTGAACTTATACACATCACCAAGTCTGCTGATCCCTCCCCCTTCTCATCCTTGTATAATTTTAACCATCTCTTCAATGCCCTTTCTCCTTCTTCTTCTTCTTGGGAAAACTACAAGGAACTTCATACTTTTAGGCAACCCAAATATGGACCCAAAGAGGGAAGGGATGTAGGACCAAGGATGAAACAGTAATCAAATCTCTCAGTCGAGATGAAGCCCTCTCCACTACCTTGAAGGCAGACAGTGAGAAGCCATGGCTGCCCGCACTGAAGCTGAAACCTCTTAAGCTACCAAGCTCCAACTCTGCCTGGATCCATGCCTTGAGGAAGAATTCGGACCAGAGATGTCCAACACTGAAGCTCTGAAGAACAAGGACAACTTTAACACTGGAGTGGAACTCAACCCCCTTGGATCCAACACTGACGCCTTGGCTCAAGACTCATCCTGATCCGAAGGAACCAGAGTGGAACTAGTCAGGGAGGTCATCTGAGTCGAAGACCTGGTCATCTTCGGATCAGACACTGACACTTTTGGGGCTCTCGGATTCAAGGACTCAAATCGTGGGACAGATCGGAGAAGGAGATATCACTATGTGAGAAGTAGCTAGGGGGTTCAAGGATCTGATAGGAGACAGAACCAAAATAACTCTCATCTGAATCTGAGTTCTGTCTCATTTCCTCATCATCCTATCCATGTCAGCTTCTGACAGACTTCTGGAGGACCGAACAGAACAGGTGGGTGACTGAGGCTTAGACTCGCTCCTCGGCAACCTCTGGAGATAAGGAAAATGCATCTGAGGAGAAACTGGTTCAATGGTGAGCCTGGATGAGCAGGTTCAAGGAGACTTGGATAGAATAACAGTCAGATCTGAGGGCATGGGACTGGATTGTTTTCTCTAAGGATCCAATGAAGTCAGATTTGAATTTTTCTGAATGTTTTGAGGAGGCTCTGATGAAGACAGAGCAAATGTAGTATCCTATGGAGAATGGGTGGGGATCTTTTTTCAAGACTCCTTCCATTCTGAAGAGGACTTCACAGATTTACCATGGGTTTGAGTCCCTGAAAAAGAAAAAGACTGGAATAATATCTATTCAACAACATTAGCAAGGAAATTATTCACAATGTATGTTCAGGAACAATTGCTTCAGATCGTTAAAAAAAAAAAAAAAAAAAACGAGGGAAGAAAACATATTAGACATTGTTTGTGTTCCTAAAGAAAGAACAGTTGTGTAAAATCTTGCTACAACCACAGATGTCCTTCTCTTCCATGTTGCAGTATTCATAACATGACGGAGTTCCCTGCCTAGGAGACCTGAATGTCTGGCAGGTATACTAAAGACTTAAGCTACAGCAAGGTACATGTGATGTTGCATACACAGCAACCGACATCAGCCAAAAACATTCATCTTTACATACCATCCTTAGAACTGAAAGCCTCAGTCAGAACACCAGTCCAAGGCTAAGAGGCAAAAAGTAAATATCCAAAGAAAAGCATGAACCAAGGGGGAAAGAGGGTGGGATAGAATACAGCAACATGGAATAAAAAGACATCTATGGTTACGGTAAGATTTTACGGAACTATTCTATGTCCTTCTATTCCCATGTTACAGTATTCATAACATGAGGGAGAATACCAAAGCTCATGAGTGGGGGGGGGGGTTGGGTGGGGGGGGGGGGTAGCACAAGAAGTAGTCTCCACAAAGTCATACAAAACTGCTCTAGCAAATTCTGCTCTGGATCTGGAGATAAAATCCAGCTTGTAGTGTTTTGCAAATGTATGGACAGATGACCAAGTAGTTGCTTCCAGGACAGAAGCAGTGTCCAGGCCCTTAAAAAAGCCACTACTCTAGTGGAGTGGGCCTTTACCGAGGAAGAAAGAGTCTTCCCTTGAGAGACAGACAGCAAAAGGAAATTACCTTAGAGATCCAAGTAGAAATAGTCTGTTTTGAAACAGGCTTTCCCACATGAAAAATTCTCTTATTCTGGAGATAGTTTCTCAAAATGTAATAGCCTCTTCTGGGGAATCCACACCACTGGAATCCACATCAGGGGAGGCATACCCCAAAGGGGAGTCTATTTGAGTGGAAGCCGCCAGAGAATCATCTGAAGATGACTCATGTTCTTCAAAGGCCTCTTGTTCAGCAGATGTACTCCTAGGTGGAGAAGAAATAGAAAGTGCTGGGATAGACGGTTGCAAGGTGGAAAGCCTAAGTGCCAGGAAGGCATTCAAAATCCCTTAAGAAAAGGCTTGCCAGTTTGGGGAAGGCTCCCTGACTAGGAGACGCATGTTTTTGTTTGTTTTCTCTTGAGAGGAAGGCCTACCCTAGGCTGGGATGGAAGGGCCGACGTAGGTCAAGTTTCCGAATCCAACACTGGCAAAACCTTAATGTAAGGGGCAGGAGAGGTACTATGAGGAACATCTGAAGAAGTGAGCTGCGGTTCCCCCTTACCATCTGTAATGGATGTCTGCGATACATCTGCGGATGTGCTGAAGTAACCCTTCCTAGCAACTTCTAAAACAGTACCCCCAAAAAGAGGAGGACCAGACACCGTAATACCCTCTGGGACTTCACTGGCCCTTGAGAGGGACAGCCAGGATCAGAGGTACAGCTGAAGATTCAGGCTTTACCTTTTTTCACCTTTTTCTTCGGAGGCTCATCTGATGGACATGGAGTACCTTCCATACCTAGTGCTAGTTGCTTTAGTCTCCGGCTTTCAAGATACTGTACATATTAAGGACAGACAACTGCAGAGTGTTTTAGGGAAAAACAACAACAAGATGGCACAGGCCATATAATCATAATCGGACCCCAAACAGAAAAGACACTGGTCATGGTTGTCTGTGTGGAATCGGTCTTCCACAGTGGCACTTGCCCCTCTTGGATGATATTAACATGATACAAGCATGCAGTAGTAAAAGCATAATAAGGTTTCCCCAACGAGGCACTTATCCGAATTGTAGAAGAAAAACTTTCGGCGATCAGACGAACGGTGGAAGTTGTTGTTTGGACTGGTGGCAGAGAAGTTCTGAGGATGGTATGTGCAGACGTCACTTTTATGGCCGACTTTGGCTGTTTTATGTGCAACATTGCACGTACCTTGCAGTAACTTGTCTTTGGTATACTGACCGGATGTTCAGGTTGCCTAGGTGGTAAACTCTTTCATGTTATGAATACTGAAACATGGGAATAGAAGGACATATTACTGTTATTTCATGTTAGGTTTTACCACTGTTGATGTGTGGTGATCATGTGGTTATTAAGGCTAATTTGTTGCTAGATAATTCTGCCAAACTGAAATCTCAACCAATGCACAGAAGATTAATGAAAGACTGTATGAAAGCAAAACAGTCACTATGTAAAATTAATTGGAGTGATGCATCCAGTGGAAAAACTGCAGAAGGAATTTGGAAAGTTTTGAAAGCTAAATTGTTTGAATACAAAAAAAAAATTTACATCAGCATCAGGGCAAACATCAGGAGGATATATTTCCATAACAAGATATTTGATTAAGGTGAGAGACAAAAAAATATAAGACATGGAAAAGAGATCAAACTCTAAATTTGAATTCTAAAATAAACAAGATGGACAAACAAATTAAGCACAGAGTGAGACACGGTCAAGGAAAATTTAAAGAAACAACACTAACCAGAAGTAATTGCAGCACCACACCAGATTACAAGCTCCCAAGGAAGTTCATAACTTACAAAAAAAATCACTTGGCACTGTAGAGGTTGGAGGAAAAAATTTTGCAAATAACCCAGCAATGAAAGTCTTAACGAACTTCAACAGGAACTTTAATATACAAAGCAGTTGCATCCAATAAAATGTTTTATATAAAGCTTTATTTTTCTTGAGTATGACTGTTTTGAGTAGTAAAGTTCCTACTGAAGTTCACTAAGACTTTCATTCCCAGGTTATTTGCAAACATTTTAACCTGCTACCTCTACAAGTACCAAGTGATTTTTTAAAAAAATTAAAGAAAATTTATATAAAGACATTGAGCATAATAGGAAATCATTTTATAGATACAGAAGATGTGTAAGGAGTTGAGACATACAAACTGATAAGCTGTGCACAGATTCTAAAATGTATTCTCAGATATTTCTGACTTTAAATATATTTACAAAATCTCATGCAAAACAGTTTGGATTCACAAAGGGAATGATGAGTTATCCTAGTGACATACAGATAACCACAGATACTGAAATCAAGTTGCATCACATTGAAAAGGAACTATGCAAACTGGATCCAAACAAAGCGGAGGGCGGAGACGGAATTAGTTATAATGACCTGAGAACACCTCAGCAAAAACTTACTGTTCCAATATATCTGTTATTTACTAGGCTGTATAAATATGGGGAGATTCCTCAAGACTGGGGACATGCACTTATTAAACTTGTCTTTAAGGGAAAGGGGAGGAGGACAAACACAGTGTCATACAGATCCTTAACTCTACTTTCATGTTGTGGAAAAATAACGGAGAACAGTATTGTCAAAACTGGAAAGATTGGGACTTGAAACCATATATCAGCATGCATATGTTGAAAATAGATCAATTACCACCCGTGACATGATGTTCTGAAACAGTATAACGACAGCTATGAATGGAAATTTGTGCTGTGATGTAATTTATACAGATTTAACTTCAGCATTTGACAGGGTCATACACAAAATACTGATCAATAAATTACAACAACTAGGAATCGATGTACTCTTGAAAAGATGGATAGCAACATAGCTTACAAATAGGACATAGCAAATATCATACAGCAATTGGACAGGGGAAGTTATTGGTTACAGCCAAGGTGTCCCACATGGCTGTCCTAGACACACAGACTGTATCTTTCAGATCTATCTTTTTCATTTGAGGTGTTCTACAGTCTATCTGCAGAAGACTTGAAATTGGGTAAACTGACTATGTGTTACAGACAGGACATGTCTTCAAAGGAACTTGACTAAATTGACCATTTGTGCACAGGAGAAGAATATGCAGATAAATCCATCAAAAACCCAACATACGAGATTTGGGAGACATAAAATGAATGGTGAATATTTAATACAGCACACAAAGATTCGGTGTTATGGACACATCCACCTTTGGGTTTTCTAATCATATCAACCAACTGGTTAATGACAGTTACAGAACTGCAGATTGTATAAAAAGATTATATTCTAAAGTCTAGAAAACGAGAAATGATTAAGTGATTGTTTGTTAGTTACATTAGACCCAAACTTGAATATGGAATAACAATATGGAAACCTTATAAGAAAACAAGCATTAGTAAACCGGAAAGAGTACAGTGGAAATATACCAAGGGCATCAATGGATGTGAAAATTTAAGTTATTATGAAAGACTAAAATATCTGAACTTGTACAGTGTCAAATACAGATATTTAAGAGACCACCTTATTCAGGTACATAGGGCATTTGCAGACAATTACATCTAGGAATGTTTGGGGTTATCAAAAAGTAGCAAAGAATCGTTAGACAACCTATGTAAAAGATTCTCCATGAATATAAAGTGTAGTAACCAGTTCTCTGACAGAGGAACTGATACATTGAATAAACTGCCAAATTACATTAAAGCAAATCACTAGTTTAGATATTTTTAAGAACAGCTTGGATATTTATGGGAACAACTGTTTTGGTATAATGGTAGGCTAGAAGGGCATTAATGCCTGTGCTTGAAATATTTGTATGTACATGTATGTAGGAGTTTTGTAAATGAATTTATGGAATTCCTGAATACTGTAAAAAGTACAGTTTTGTACCTACCATAAATGTAGATGTTCGAGTGCTAATACAGCTACAGTCATAACAGATGGGTTCTCCTGCCGTCAGGCGGGTCCTCGGTCGGCCGAATTCCAAAGTCTAGGTCCGGCGTCAGTTGTCGTCACTTCTTCCCTGACGTCAGTGCGCCAGGGGTATAAAAGAACCAGCCAACGCCATTTTCTTCAGTTTTTCTTGCCCCAGATGTCAGGTGCCCCCAGAAGAAAGGCAATACATAAATTTGTGCAATAAAGCAATGCAAATAATCAAAATACAGTAGTTGCAAGCAAATACACCATAAAAGAATACCCAATCAGGTTGTATGAGGAGGTGTTAGCCAATAGGCCTGTCCCAAGAGGGGAAGGAGGGAGGGAAACCTGGACTGCAGCTGTATTAGCACTCGAACATCTACATTTATGGTAGGTGCAAAACTGTACTATGTTCATCGTGCATACAGCTGCAGCCATAACAGATGGGTAGAATCCCAAAGCTAAGAAAGGGGTGGTAGGCACTAGGTGGAACTAGGAGGAGCCAGAATGCCCTGCAAGACTGCAGTGGCAAAGCCTGCTCTAGTTTTGGAGTATAATGGCAGGTGGTAGTGCTTGGAGAAGGTATGCACAGAACTCCAAGTGGCTGCTTCCAAAATATCTTTGGTAGGAACTCCTCTGAGGAAAGCTGCAGAGGTAGCTGTGGCCCTTGTGGAGTGAGATCTGATGCCTGCAGGTACAGTTTTACCATGAAAAGAGTAACAAAAGCGTATGCAGTGGGCTATCCATTTTGAGATTGTCTGTTTGGAAATTGGCTTCCCTTGAGCTCCTGTAGCATAGGACACAAAAAGCTGTTCTGATTTTCTGTAAGGCTTTGTTCTGTCCAAATAATAACGCAGCTGTCTGTGGATGTCCAAGGAATGTAGTAGTCTCTCCCCTTTGTTTTGAGGATTAGGGTAGAAGGTAGGTAAGTGTATAGCCTGATTCAAAGCTACCCTGGATACCACCTTTGGCATAAAGGATGGGTTGGTTCATAAGGAAACTCTGTCCTGATGGAAGATGATAAAAGGCTGCACAGCCATGAGGGCTTGTAGTTCCGATACCCTACGAGCTGAGGTGATAGCCAGAAGGAAAGCTGTTTTCCAGGACAAATACTGCAAATCTGTTGAGGCAGCTGGCCCAAAAGGAGGCAAGGTCAGCTTTTCTAGAATGAAATTGAGATGCCAAGCAGGTATTGGTTGTTTCCTTGGGGGTTTTATACTCTTAGCCCCTCTGAGGAACTGTCTTAAGAGGGGGTGAGAGAATAAAGGTGGATCAGTGTTGTATTCTGCAGAAATGGCTGAGGCATGGATTTTGATGGAGGAGAATGAAAGTCCACTGCTTAGCAGCTCAGCTAGATACTGTAATATTTGAGGTAAATTCAGTTTTCCCGGATTCTGGCCCTTTTTCTCATTCCAGGCACAAAACCGTTTCCATTTTGTGGAGTAAGCTTTTCTAGTAGACGGCCTTCTGGCCTCCAAAATGACATCCTGCACCTCCTTGGAGAGTAGGGTGTGTTGTGATGTTAAGGAATCTTCCATGCGGCTAGATTGAGTGTTTTCAGCTGACTGTGAAGAGTTTTGAAGCTGTGCTGAGTCAGAAGAAGAGGCATTAGAGGTAGGGTCCATGGAGGGGAATGTGTCAGGCTCCTCAGGAGTGGGTACCAGTGCTGTCTTGGCCATTCTGGAGCAATGAGAATCATCTTTGGTCTGTCTGCTCTGGTTTTTAATAGAACTTTGGGCAGCAGAGGAAGAGGTGGAAAGGCATAAATTGTCATGGTTGTCCAACTGAAAGAGAGAGCGTCCACTTTCCAGGCCTGTGGATGAAAAGTCCTTGAGCAGAATTTTGTCAATTGGTGATTTTTGTGGGAGGCAAAGAGATCTATGTCTGGCCTTCCCCATGCTTGAATTTTCTCTGTAAAAACTTGAGGATGCAACTTCCATTCGTGTGGATCTGTCATATTTCTGCTTAGGTTGTCTGCCAGCGTGTTTTCCTTGCCTGGCAAGTACTGTGCTTGAAGTTCGATTTGTAATTCCAGAGCCATGTTCCAAAGTGACATGGCCAGCCTGCATAGGGGGTATGAATGGGTTCCTCCCTGTTTGTTTATGTACCACATTACTGTGGTGTTGTCTGTCCTTATCAATAGTTGACCTGGATGCAGAAGGTCTTTGAAGGCTATAATAGCAATTATTACTGCTAGCATTTCCTTTTGATTGATGTGAAGGTGCTTTTCTTTTTGGGACCATTTGCCCTGAATGCACCGATCTGTCCATGTGCGCCCCCCCCAGGCGTAGTCCGAGGCGTCTGTTGTGATGACTTGATTTGCTTGAGGCTTGCAGAATGGGAGACCTGTGTTTATTTGGCATGCTTGAGCCCACCACAGAAATTCCTTTTGAAGACATGGAATTACTGGTATTATTGTTTCCAAACTGTGGCTGTGTTGAGACCATAGGTTTTTCAGGTACCATTGAAGTTTCCTCATATGCAGCTTTGCACATGGGATTAGTAGGATGCAAGATGCCATGAATCCCAGAGCCTGCAGGATTTTCCTTGCAGTCAGCCTGGTGACATTTGCTAGTGTTCTGAAGTATTGAGTTAGTTGCCCCTGCTTCTCTGGTGTGAGGTAGGCCATCTGGGTGTGTGTGCCCAAGTTGGCACCCAGGAAAATTATTTTCTGAGAGGGTATTAGCCTTGATTTCTTTTTGTTGACTGTGTATCCCAGAGAATTCAACAACATTATTACAAAAGCCAGACGTTTTAGAAGTATGTGCTTGCTGTTCGCTTGGATCAGGCAGTCATCCAAATATGGGTATATTTGTATCCTTTGAAGTCTGCAGTAGGCAATTACTGATGCCAGGCATTTCGTGAATACTCAGGGCGCAGTAGATAAGCCAAAGGGCAATGCAGAGAATTGATAATGGGTTGAACCTGCAAGAAATCTGAGGTATCTTCTGCAATTTTGTCTGATTGGGACATGCAGGTATGCCTCCTTGAGGTCCAATGTTACCAGCCAAGACTCCTTGCCCAGCATGGGAAGAAGCTGCTGTAATGGGAGCATCCTGAATTTTGGTACGAGTAAAAATGTGTTTAGGATGGATAGATCCAAAATAGGTCTCCAATCTTTTCCCTTCCTTGGTACCAGGAATAGTCTGGAATAAAAACCTTGACCTTGTCCGTGAGTAGGTACCTCTTAAATAGCTTTCATGTCCATGAGATCTGAAATTTGTCTTTGTGCCTCTGCCCTTTGATTGTGTGGCAGATTTGGCATGCCTCTCATTTTTGGAAGGGTGTGAAAATGGAATCTGTAGCCTCTGTTTATAATGTCCAGGATCCATTTGTCTTTTGTGACAATATGCCAATTTTTTGAGAATAATGCCAGTTTTCCACCTAAGGGTGCTGCCATTTGAGCCTTGCTTGGCATGCAAAGGGGAAAGTCATTGGGCTTGCTTTCTGAATGGCTGTGAACTATCCTCGCCACCTCTTTGTGTAGGAGCTTGCCATAGTCTGCCTCTAAACGATCCTTGAGATTGCCTTCTGCCCCTCGGGCGCCTGTATCTACCTCTTTGGGGTCTGTCCGTGGCTGGAAAGGACCAATTTTTGGAAGGCCAATTTCTACTGAAACGTGGAGGTTGTACCTGTAGAAAATCCTTCACTGTTTGCATTGATTTAGCCTTTTCCTCCATTTTCTTTAATACCTCCTCAGCTTTAGCACCAAATAATACATCATTTTGTAGAGGGGCATCTAGTAATTTAGCTTTTACATGATCTGGTAAGGTTTGCTCCTTGAGCCAGGCATGTCTACGTATGACTGATCCTGTTACAGCAGCTCTACATGAGGCCTCTAGAGCATCAAAACCACATTGCAAGGTATGTTTACCTACTTGTTCTGCACTATGCATAAAATCCTGCAACTCCTTCAAGTCTGGTTGTTCAGATTGTGATATTTTACTTCTCAACTGTGATAACAGAAACTGTTGGTACTTTAGCATATGGAACTGGCAGTTTAATGCCCTCATGGTTAAGGTGGCTGAGGTGTATACCTTTTTTCCCCACCTTTCTAAGGATCTGGAATCTCTCTCGGAAGATAATGGGTTTTTAGCAGTGGAGGCCTTAATTCCCTTGGGGCCCTGTGAGATAGTTTCTGGGTCAGCCGCATGGCTTTTGTATAAAAATTGGTGTGAGTCAGGAACCTGATAATACCTGTCAGGCTTGACTGGGGCTGGAGGTAAAGAATCCGGGTTAAGGCAGGTCTCAGAGTACACATCATCTAGTATGTCTAAGACAGGAGGTATAGCCAGAGGCCTGTGCTGGGGTAGCAAGAGAAAATCCCAAAGCCTTTTCTTGGAATCTGAGTACTCTTGGCCTTCCCAGTGGAAGTGTTCCCTTAAGGTATGCAAGGTCTCCCCAAATGAGAAATCCTCTGGGGGGGGGGGACAGAGGGAATGGACTCCTCAGCATCAGAATCTTCAAAAGGGGAGTAAGAATGTTCCTGTTCATCAGAGTGATCTGAAATAATGGAAGCCTGGTCAGAGGAGGGGGATTCTTCCTCCACTCTGGGCCTTTTGTCCGGGGGGGGGGGTTGAGAACCCCTGATAAGAGTAATCAAATCCTCAGCCATTTTAAGCATCTGTTTTTTAGGCATGGGGCTTGGAGAAGGGCCCTGTGGAGTTTGTTTCTTAGAATGCATGGCTGTTTTAGACTTAGTGAAAGCCCTGATAGAAAAAGAAGATGAAGGTCTGAAGACACCTTGAGAGGAGGCAGACCTGTCTACATTTTGAGATTCACCACCAAGAGTGGCTTCGGTATATGTAGTCGGGGTGTGGGCCAAGGAGCCTGCGACCTCAGGCACAGAAGACACCGCCAATGAAGTGTCGTCGGTAGGCAGGGGCTGCGTAGGCGCCTCGCTGAGAACCGGACCACCTGTAGTCGGCTTTGGCGTGGTGTCGGTAGAGGCCGCGGACCTCGTGTATCGTTCCTTATCTTTGCGTTTTTTAGACAAAACTGGAGTCGGAGTATCCGACGACATAATATAGTTAAATTTTCTGCCAAAATAGTGCTGGGTGAACTCCGCCCGACGCTTAATGGTGCGTTTGTTGAATGTAGTACAAAAACGACAGACTGAGACGTCATGGTCTGGGCCTAAGCAAGGAATGCAGAGGGAATGAAAATCCTTATGCGGTATTTGCTTCCCACAAGAAATACAATTATTAACTTTGTCTGACATCGGTCTGAGGCAAGAAAAGTTTCCCCAACGGGGTACTTAGCTTTCAAGAAGACTTCGGTTGCAAAATTTTCGTAATTTCAGGAGCTGGCCGACCGGCACTTGCGAACTGCTTCTGCTTCGGGCACCGCGCGGCAAGAAAGACTGAAGAAAATGGCGTTGGTTGGTTCTTTTATACCCCTGGCGCACTGACGTCAGGGAAGAAGCGACGACAACCAACGCCGGACCTAGACTTTGGAATTCGGCCGACCGAGGACCCGCCTCATGGCAGGAGAACCCATCTGTTATGACTGCAGCTGTATGCACGATGAACATCATGCCATACTTGTTAGTGTCAGGGTGGGGTATGATTTTTTTTTTTTTTTTTTTTTTTGCTGCCAGCCAAGAAAAGCCTTTTCTAGAGCTCCTAAGACTGCAACAACAGCTACAGATTAAGAGGCACTGAGGCCCAGCAAATCAAAATAGCTTTTCTAGGATCTGATGCCTGTTTTGCCTCTCATCTGAAGCACATCATCCCATAAACAGCTTCTTCAAATGAGAATGTCTCTGTGGAAGAAGCAAAGGAGATGGTGTCATCAGTGACCATGTCATACCCTAAGAGGAATATTGGAACCAAAGTCCAAATCTGAGCAAAGGAGGCTCTATGACACTGAAGGGTGACCAGTCATTGGCTACAAATTCTGCAAAACACGAGGAAAATTTGAGTAAAGGAGAACAATTCTTGGGGAGCAGACTGGGTTGACATAGGAAATTAAAACCTTCCACTTCCTTGAGGCCCAAGCAAGTTCAGAGAAATAGGGAAGGACAAGCATCATATGCTTGGACGTTTTGGTCCTCTCCCCTGGAGCAAGTACACTGGAGGTCTGGACCTGGGGACTTCAGCCAGAGACCTTCATATCTTGACTAGAGACACCCTACCTACCTAAAATTATAGGTTGACCTCTCTCCCTTTAGAAATAATGAAGAACAACTCAGCAATGGATGCCCATGGCAAGGGAGTTCAGTTTGAGTTCCACACAATGGCCTTCAGCTTGGTGGGATTTGTCTAAATCGACACTCAAAGTGGTCTCCAAATTGGCTTCAGAGGCCTCATACACCTAAGATACACAGAACTGCAGAATGCGAACATAATAATAATAACAACAACAATAATCCTATATGTTAACCAGGTAGACCCACTGGGCACACAGTCCATTTTTAGGGGTGACTGGAGAATAACATCTAGTTAAGTGACTTTCTCAAGGTAATATACTAAGCAAACAAGGACTTACAGAATCAAATCCTTTGCTACAGAAACTGCAGCTTGCAACCTTAACTTCTGGACTGTCTGCATGCCTCACCTGAACCCTTTAAGCAGGGACTCTGTCCACCTTGATTACATCTCCCACATTCCTGACAACCTTCTTCTTAAGTCGCATTTCCATGCAGTTCTTGAAAGAGGGAATGCTCAAGGTCAGGGAAAAACTCAAAGATGCCATAGCAGTGTGGATCAAGGTGTTGAGTCCCTTGTGATTCAAACAGTTTTGTAAGGAATGCTCCCTTCTCCTAATCATTTGGAAGTAAAGCCCTGGCAAAAGCTACAACTACTAAAGCTATGTTCATGCCCTAAGCAAAAAACAAAAGCACTTTGGAAATTCTTAGGTGGCATTTGCCCTTCAGAAGAACACCTGCCTTCCTTCTTAGGAGCAGACATACCCCAACACAAAACCATCTGTTCAACCCACTAAACAGCTAAATACTTTATAGCTAACCAGTAAGAACTGCAATGAGGTACTTATCTAAACGGAGTTACAGAACAGGCTGAACAGAAAAAAAAAAAATTATGTACTCACCATAATGTTCCATCTGAGTTGTTGTCCTTCATTTGTCTTCAAACTGTGGGGTTCCTCGATCCGGCACGGATCCGACAGCTGCATACTTAGCATCTTGATTCGAGCTTCAAGTTCTTCCCCTACCCATAATGTCCCTGTCTCCTTCCTCCCTTCAGAACGAGTTTTCTGCCCCACCTAACATCGCACTTGACCCAAAAACCTTGTCCCCCATGCCAAATATCCATAAAGAAGAAGGAAACAGTAATAGGCATCCTGGTGATGACCACATCGTCTACTTGTCATACCCCCACACAATCTACGCCAGGCAAGGAGAAGGAGGGAGGGACAGCTGAAGACAAATGGAGGACAACTCAGATGGAATGTTATGGTGAGTACACAACTTCTTTATCTGAAGTTGTTGTCTACAGTTGGTCTTCAACCTGTGGGTGGCATTCATGGAGGGATATTCCGGAGCACAGCAGAGCCAAAGGATGCCCTGTTCCTGGATATGATGTCCAACTTGTAGTGTGAGATAAAGGTATGACATGAAGCCCAGGTGACCGCAGAACAAATATCGCCCAACGAAACTCTAGACCAGAAGGCAGCTGAAGTAGCTATAGACCATAAGCCTTCACCTGACCTGGCTGAGTCAAACCCTTAGTGGAATACGTCAGCAAAATAAACTGGGAAATCTGACGGGCGATGGTGACTTTACATACTGGTTTCCCTAAGAAGAGTTTAGAGCAAGATATGACAAGCTAGTCCAGACTTACTGAATGCTTTAGTCCTGTGCAAGTAAAAACACAACTGTCTGTGCACATCCAATAAGTGCAATTTGCATTCCCCTTTGTTTTGGAAATTAGGGAAAAAGATAGGAAGATTAACAACCTGATTAATATTGGCCTCTGAAGCTACCTTAGGGAGAAAGGAAGGGTTAGTACGCAAGGATACCCTATCCTTATGAAAAATCATATAAGGTGGTTGACTGACCATGCTTGAAGTTCCGAAACCCTTCTGGCAGAAGTAAAAGCCATCAAGAAGGCAGTCTTCCAAGACAAAAATTACATATCCACAGAGGCTGCGAGTTATAAGGAGGCAAAACCAATGCCTGTAAAACTAAGGTAAGATCCCAAGGTGGTGTGGGGTCCTTCACCAGTAGCCAAAGAATAAAGGTGCCTTTTTGGAAGGCTTTACAAAGCTTTGAAGATGCTAAGGAAGCCACATTGTGCCCCACATGAAAATTAGAAATTGCTGCAAGTTGAACCTTGACTGTAGAAAAACTAGCACCTTGCTGAAAAATCCCTGCTAAAAATTCCAAAACCGATGAGACTGGAAGAGTGAAAGGGTCTAGGGCATGCTGTGAAGCCCAGACTGAAAAATGCCTCCATTTACTGGAGTATACCTTTCTGGTGGAAGATTTATGAGCCACCACCAGGATCTTTTTTCACAGGTGAAGATAAACCAGGAGTCCTGACAATCAGGGGAACTGAAGCATCCAAGCAGTGAGCTTCAGACTATCCAGGCCTGGATGGGGAACCCCTGAAGGGTGAGAAATGAGATCTGAAACCGGATCCAGCAACCATGGTGGAGCCACCAGATGAGACCACAGAGAAGGAAACAGACTTGGCGAAGGCCAGAAAGGGGCAATGAGGATTACTAAGCTCCCCAGCCTGCAACCTTTCTGAAGGAATTTTGGTATTAAGGGAAGAGGTGGATAAGCATACAGAAGGACCAGGGGCCAAGCATGAAAAAGAGAATCTCTGTGGGGGCTTCCTCTGGAGGGGGGGGGGTCAGAGTGAAACATTCACTGCATTTTGCGTTGTAAGGCGAGGCAAAAAGATTGCAGCAAGGCTGACCCCACTTAAGAAGAATCTGTTTTGCTACTGAAGGATTCAGAAACTACTCGTAGGGCATCAGAAAAGACCTGCTTAGCCTGTCTGCTAAAATGCTCGACCTCCCCGGAATGTGCGTTGCTACCAGAAAACGGCCGATGGAGATTGCCCACTCCCACACTCTCATGACTTTGCGACATAGGGGATAAGATTTCAAAGTAAACCACAGGTCAGGAACACGAAGTTCAAAAAACTTTTCTGCTTTAATCCACAGACTTAAAATACAATAAAAAGTTGCTTTTAATCCACAGACTCAAAAATCAGTAAGTGCTTTCATCCAACTCTGACTTCCTCAGTCTGAATAATATAGTAAAATACTACTAGCTTAAAATACTACTAAAACAAACACATGACCATTTACTTATGATGCAACTTCCTCTTTTTTAAATATGCAACAAAATCAGACCTATCATTCATTCCAGGTGGATAGCATGCATTCAGTTTAACTTGCCAAACATATTCCTTCCACCCAAGCTAATCTTCAGCATCAAATCTATTGTGCACATTTATCACTTCATCTAACACAATAAACTTGAAATTCACAAGACAACTTGCATTATTTTTATAATGTTTACCAAAAGCATTTTTTTCATCTTTCATAGATAGTTCCAGGCATGCAGATAGATTGTTCCAGAGAGGTGTGTTTTTGGTATATAGGGGATAAGACCTGGTTCCCCCCCTGCTTGTTTATGTACCAGACCACAGACATATTGTCTGTCTGAATAGCAATCGCTCCTGAGGGAAGATGGGCATGGAGAGCCTGCAACACTAGAAGCACCACCCTCATCTCCAGGATGCTGATATGTAATCTGGTCTCTTAAGGGGACCACGTGCCTTGGACTATCCTTCCAGAGCAATGCTTCCCCCACCCTAGCAGGGAGGAATCTGTCATCACCGTGGTCGAGGGGAAAGGGGGAAGAAAGGGGTGACCCCGAATAAGGTCGGGGGAATGTAACCACCAAAGAACAGAGTACCTGCACACCCAACAGACTTGAACAGGGTGAGACAGTGGGAGCTCTAACATGGACCACTGGACTTCGAGAGTCCACTGAAGAACCCGCATGTGAAAACACACCAGAGGTAAGAGATTGATCATGGCCACCATGGACCCCAACGCCCTTAATATTACTTCTGCAGTTTGTGGCTGGGCTTGAAGAACGCCCAGAACGTGAAGTTTCAGTGAATGTATCCTCTCTGAGGAAAGAAAGACCTTGATTTGAATTGTGTTCAGCCAAGCCCCTATGAAATCTAATACCTGAACCAGGGCAAGCGATGAGTTGCTGAGATTGATGGTGATGCCCAACCGCTGGGCTAGAGGAAGAAAGTAATCCCTCGCTTGACAGACCTGATGCTTGGAAGGGACAGCTAGGAGCCAATCATCTAGGTAAGGAAAGACTTGTATGCCCTGGAGTCTCAGGTGAGCTGCTGCTACTGCCATCACTTTGGTGAACACTCTGGGGGCTCTGGTGAGACCAAAGGGAAGCGCTCGAAACTGGTAATGATCGGCTCCCAGCCAGAAGAGGAGGAACCCTCCTAGAGTGCCTGTCCATTTTGATGTGGTAGTATGCATCTTGGAGATCAATTGAGCACATCCAATCATTCTCCTGCAGGAAGGGCAGAATAGACTGAAGGGTGACCATCCAAAATTTCGTTCTGGCTACTGACAGGTTCAAGATGGATAGATGCAGAATTAGTCTTAGGTCCCGCATCTTCTTTGGCACTAAAAAGAACCTGGAATAAATGCCTAATCTGTACTGGTCTAGGGGGACGTATTGGATCACTCGTTTTTCTAGCAGCTTTGTAATTTCCAGTGCTGCATTCTCCCTTGTGCATGGATGGAATGTCCGAGAGATGACTGGGTGGTAGGGGTGATTTTAGAAAGGGGATTGAATAACCTCTGGATATAATTTGCAATGCCCAACGATCTTCTGAAAGGCGACCCCAGACTGCCTCCAGAGATGAGCAGTCAGGCAACCCTTCAGTGCTGCTGCATGGGTCTGTCCAAGAAAGGTTCTTGAGACCCTTGACTTCTTGGAGCCCCTCTACCTCTAGGGCAGTGTCTATCAAATCCCCTTCTGCCCTTGGGGGAAGGTGAGTCCCAAGTATCCTGGGGGAAACTCTTGAGATTTTCAGAGCATCTTCTTGGTCCCTCACTGATTCCTAGAGAAGGATTGTTGAGAGGCTGAAAACCGGATCCTGACAGCAGACATATTCTTCCTGCCCTTCTCACTCTGTCATGTAACATCTTCCCAAGAAGGGAGGACCGTCGTACGGGGAATTCGTAAAAGACATTTAAAGGGTTCCGAAAAGGCACACAACCAGAGCCAGGCTTGACGCCTGATGGCAATGCCAGTACCGGGAGCTCTAGCGGTGCCTTCCGTTGCATGGAAGAGGAGACGCATAGAGGTGCTAGCAACACATGTCAGGGTGGCCATTTGGGAAGAGAAAAATTTCTTGCCCTCCGAAGATATGGGTAGACTTAGCGACCTCCTTGACCAGGTCTCGCTGCAGCCTAATCACATGTGCCAGGTAGCTCAGCTCCTGGACAGAAAGGCCGCTGAAGTGTACACCCACTTCCCAAAAAGATCCATCGTTCTGGACTCTTGGTCTGGAGGGTGGACCGTAAATCTCTCCTGAACGAGCTCATTCTTAGTGGCAGCTGCCACAGCATGGAATCAATCGGAGAGCCTTTGTGCCAATAGGTCCTGTCCAAAGGGGGGCTCAAAACTTTTTTCAGGGGGTTTGGGAATGGGCTCCACCATGTCCAGTTCCATCCACACCCGAAATGCAATCAGATCCACCAAGGGATCTGCAGGAGGGGACACCCAGGAAGTAGAAGGTCCTGCGCCAAAAACCTCCAGGAACACAGATTCATCTGAATTGGGTTTTTGGACAGACCACACTCCCACACTGGTGTAGAATTTCCATGATGTCTCCATAGGAGACATCCCCGGGGGGGGGGGGTGAACGTGGGAAACCTTCCCCTTCCACCAAATCAGTGTCTTCAGTAAGTGACTCCGGTGGGGAGTCCAACTGCCTCCGTTTACACGTGTGTTTGGGAGAAGCCTCCTCAGTGGGGGATTCTGGGGATGGCTCGCCAATTGGTTTGCTCCTGGGACAGAGGCGGCAGGCTGTCCCTAAGATGACAAAACAGTCAGACCCACACCAGAAACAGAGGGAGCCAGGACAGACTCCAAAGACGAGACAGTCAAGGGTTTCAATGGGATTGAGAGAACCCTCTCCACCACGTCGAAAGCAGAAAGTGAACGGGCCTCCTGAGAAGGAGTGATAGGAGCCGTATTCCTCACACCTGACGGGGGAGTTGGAGCAGAGCCTATAGGAGCCGAAATACCTAGGGGAAGGCTCTGCTCCAAAAGGCTCAGAACCAACACCAGCCCCTCGGATCTGGCACCAAAGCTATGGATCTGAGCAAGTCAGACCCGACCTCAAGGCCACAGCCGGCATTCCAGGTACAAGGTACCATCGGAGCCGACCCCTTGATGCCGAGTGTCCTCAGATCCAAGGGCTCCGAAACCGGTGGCTGGATCGGAGAAGGAGAAATAGGGATGAACACATATTGCATGCCCCACCCACTCTGAAGGAAGAGGGAGCAGGCAAGACTCCCAATTGGATCTGGGTGCGGATGAACTTCTGCATCACTTTATCTCTGCTTTGGAAAGACTGCGGGTGGAACGAGCTGAGGAGGCCACCGACACCAGCCTGGAATGGTGGTGAGGTGAAACCGGCGCTGGCGACCGGATCCAAAGCTCCTCCAGCTCCGGGAAAAACCAAGGGGAATGGAGCCAGGGGGACTCCGAACTCAGGGCCGTCCTAACCTTTGGAGGCGGACCAGCCAGACTCAAATGATCTGGGTTTGCTTCTTGGGCCTATCCTTATGCTTAGGAGGCTTATCTCCATCCCCAGGCTTCTTGGTGGGAGTTTGAGTCCCAGAGGCTGGGGAGGAGACAGCCAAGGAGTCCAAAGCAGAAGAGGCCTGTGCCTCGGTGGAAGGAGAGGGAAGAAACCCTTTCAGAATTAACTTATTTCTCCTGTCCATCAGTGTCCATGGATTAAACCAGGCACAGATGGAACAGGAGGTCTCCAAGCGGGCTGCCCCCAAGCATGCCATGCTCAGTGTGTGGCCATCGGCTGGGGACAGCTTATGGCCACACTCCGTGAACTTTCTAAACCTAGCTTTTGGGGTCTCAGACATAATCAAAGCGACTGAGAAGTCCAACACACACACACACACACACACACACACACACACACACACACAGAGACACAGACACACACACACAGAGACACAGACACACACAGACACACCACACTGACAGAAATGGAAAAAAGGGGATTTTCTTTTTTTTTTTGTTTTACACGGGTGGAAACGTGTAGTAAGGGAGGGTAGAAAAATAGAAAAGGTAAACTTTTGCAAAGAAAAACAGGCAAAAGGGATTAAAGTAGTAACACTTACCCAAAAACAGAGCTCGGAACACAGATCGCGATACAAGCTGAAGTGCAGTAAATGAGATCTGAGGGGAAGGAGACAGGTGCATTATGGGTAGGGGAGGAGCTTGGAGCACAGATCAAGATGCTGAGTATGCGGCTGTCGCGTCTCTGCCGGATCCGGGAACCCACAGGTTGAAGACTAAATGAAGACAACAAATTCGGATCTGTGGATGCTTTTATAATGCTTCTCATGCCCAAGAAACGCAGCAAGAAAGATCCAAAGGGTGTGGGTGAACATTATAGAAGGGAATGTACTGACATCTCCCTAAAGGGCAGACATCCACCCACCTGGAGGAGGGTGCAAGTTGGGTCTTTTGTGACAAAAGTCACATTAAAAATGTATTCTTCAGCAATGATCTACAAGATGAACATAAAACTACTGCAGGAAAAAGAAAAGGTGTATGTAGCAGGATTCAAGTCAACTGCTACAAGAATGAAAGAATGTCAGTTTCAGTTAGGGCAAGATATGAAGCTCTCTGGCTTAAAGTCCCCAGGTCCAGTCCTCCAGGGTATCTTCTCTAGGTGGGAAGAGAACCCAAATGCCCAAGCATGTGATGACTGTCCGGTAGTCTGAGTGGTTGACAACAGAACTGTGGAGGGTGAGAACAAGCTGACCAGAGTGGAAGGGTTGGAGGTGTGGATATGCACATCAGGGCCTGAACACAAAACAAAGCATAAAACTTTGTTGATGAATGCTATTCTACATACAATGTGCAGTGAACCTAAAAATTGTTTGTAGTGGAGCTAATCACCTTCATGGCTGGAAATCAGGTTTATTTAGAATGCTTGCTGATCTTAACACTCTCTGAAGATGGACTAATCATATGACTGACTGCATTCCAATACACAAGACAGTGGAGACAGACTGAGCTTGTTCAAATACCAGCAACAGATTGTGTAAATGAAAAATATAGCCCCATTTTTATGGAGTAATGATCACACAGCAAAGCAACTCCATTAAATTCCAGAATAATTAAAATTTATAATTCAAGTCCATATCATCTAAAACATCTTATACTGATTTACATTTTAAGGAATGATACACCTAAAAAAAAGCTTGAGCAAGGGCACAATGTAGAAAGAAATGTGTAATTTTAAAAGAACACATTATACATTTGAAGAATTATGATGCCTCACAAAATCATTCCACTGCATAATCAAAATTGTTTATTATGCTTGCTCTAGCATCAATTATCCAAGCTCCCACCTACTTTGGTGTGTTTGTGCCTAGTTATGGATAGCTGAATGGTAAACTGGCAAGTAATGGTCTAATTCATGGCTATTATACTCACATGTGTGGATTGTAGGGCACTCGCTCAGGGGGCATATTGGGTCCAGGAGGCCGACCTTTCTTCTGTTTAATACACAAGTACAAAAATGCAATTAATGCTTATGCATATCCTACAAATTATTCTGCATACCAAAAGACATATGAATTCCTCATTATCACAAACTTCTATGCAAACAATGGAATTTTCCAAGCTGTACATCTATGGTGCTACATGTAATTTATATCCACAATGTCAATTAATATTTGGTTTGAATAAAAGAATTTGAAAAAAAAAAAATCATACAAGTAGAATTCCAAAAACCCATCACCCTGAATTTCAGAGGACCTAGAGAAAAGTGGAGTTGCACAAGTTCCACTCACCTGTTAACAATACATGTTCATAGAACACACTGTCTTACTGACATATCGGCAGTAATGCCACGCTACCGACCCTCTGGCAGGACCAGGACAGCCCTTCACATTCAGACAGGACTCTTTCAGTTTTCTAGGATTCAACAGGAAAAGCAGGTGGTAATACCACCTTTGAAAACACCTACTGTTCTAAACCAAATGCCACACGCACGCACACATGCCCGCCCGTCAAAAAAGGCTGCTGAACAAAAACACAACAGCAACTCCAACAACCAACTATACATATCCAACAAGAGGGAACTGGAGAAAGGGTACTACCAGTAAGGCAATGTGTTCCAGAAACATCTGCAGTTACAGGTAAATGGAAGTTATGCAACTGTACTATTGTCAACAAATGGAGTGCCTTACAGGCATACGGGTGGATTCCCAAAGCTTACCTCAACCTGGGAGGAGGAAGGATAATGGTCTAAAGGTTGTCCCACCATGACAATCTGCAACTCAAAATTGCACCTTGCAGATGTCAGAGCTATATGCAAAACAGTTTTCCAAGTTAAGAACTTAAGATCAGTGTGAACTACTTGGTTCAAAAGGTGGCAAGGTCAATTTTCCAAGAATATAATTTAGGTCCCACGAAGGAGGAATTTGCTCGCAAAGGGATCTCATATGCAATACTCCTTTCATGAACTGTTTTACCAAAAGATAACAAAGAGCAGGAACACTTGCAGGCAAGCACAGATGGTTTCTAAATGGATGTATATGATAAGCCATCCTGAAAGTAACGCGCACAAATATTTCAAGACGAAAGGGATATTAATTTCAACGGATCCCGTTTCCATTTAAGTATCACTTAGAAAATGTCATCCATTTGTAAACATATGATTTTCTAGTAAAAGGTTTTCTAGCCTCCTTTAACACCTGCTACATATCTTCATGCAACAAGTGTCTAAAAGGTGTCAAGGCTGAATCATTCAGGCTGTCAAATGAAGTTTCTCCAATGAGACTATGTGAGCACATCCAGAGTGTAAGGAAGCCTGTGGCAATTGCCCTTGGCCAGTAGCATTAACAAGGAGAACCAGGGTTGCCTGGGCCAAGAGGGGTCACCACAATGGTCTTTTCTCTTTGAATTTTCATAAATACCTTGTGGATCAGAGGAAAGGGTAAACACATACAGGAACATTACTGTCCAAGGGAACGAGACTGTGTCTGTCCATCAAGCATGATTGCAATGATGTCTGGAACAAAATTTATCCAGGTGTCTGCTTGAAAGGAGGTGAACAAATTGTTCCTCACATCTGGACTAGATCCTAGAGCCCAAGTGCCTTGAGCTGCCACTTGTGTAAATCTGCCCAGGATCTGCTTAATCGGTCTGCCACAATGTCCTGCTCTGATGATATGTAAGATGCCTAAAGAGTCAGAGAATACTGAGAGGCTTGCTACCAGACTATCATTGCTAACCAGCACAAAGGTTAAGACACTGCGCCCCCTTGTTTGTTGAAGAAATGCATCACAGAGGTGTTGTTTGTAACCACTAGAAGGGTACGTGGAGTCCAAAGGTGGTGAAGGACACCATTTGAAGGATATTCAAGGTGTGAATTACTGCCAACATCTCCTTGATACTGATGTGCTTCTGTGCATCTTTGGGCCCTGAAATTACTTGCACATGCATCCCAAATGACACATATCCCCAGACAAAGTTGGAAGAATCTGGACAGACAGTACTGGCACTGGAGGGAAGAAAGGAAGGCCTGGATTGATATTCAGTTGATCTCTCCACCAGTGTAACTCTCGTCTGCTAAAATGTAGCACCAACAACTGGGATTCCAGGAAGAGAGATGGTGGGTCTAACAGTGTGGACATACCACTGAAATTTTCTCATGTGAAGATGGGACAGTGGTATCATGAGAATCACGGATGCCATCTGTCAAAGAATTTTAAGTATTCTTTCTTGAAGGCAACACTTCCCTTGGATAATTCCAGGAACAGTCTGGTACAAAAGGACCTTACCTTCAGGCAAAAAGGCCATTCCCTTGTTGGGAGTTTATCAAGCACCCCAGAAAGATGAGTCTGCGCAAGGGTGTCAGACATGATTTCTGGAGGTTTAACTTGGACAAAAAAGTAAGGTCGAAAGCTTCTTTAGCAATTCGAAACACCTGCATGCAGACTTTACACAGATCAGCAAGTCATCAAGTACAGAAAGATGTGAATGCTCAGAGGCCAACAGTGGTCCACTACCAGTCAAGGTATTTGCTGAACACTTGTGGTGCAATGGATAGCCCAAAGGGCAATGCAGAAAACAAAACATGTGACACCAACACAGAAAATCTCTGATATCTCCAGAACTGATGAGCACTGGAGCACTGGGGATATGATAAAAAGGAATCAACTGGACATAATCTTTACAGCACTTATCTTGCCATCCAATGAAACAAACTTCCACTGCCCCTGAGAAATATTTCCAATGTCCAAGAATTTAAGAAAACACAAACTACATCTAAAGAGCACCTGGTCTTGTCTCAGTGATCATCCAACCTGAACTCTGCCCCTACTCTAGCACTACTTTCTGCCTACTCACTCTCCTTTCCTTTCCCCTACCCCCCCCCCTTTATTCAATTTTTTCTTTATATAGACCCCACATTTTCTATTTCTTTCTTCCTTACCCTTCTGTTACTGTTATCTTCTTTCTCTGTCTCTTTCTTATTTTTACTAATAAGGGAAATGTTTTACTATTACTGCTTATATTGTTAAATATTTGTCATGTACTTTACTTTATCATGTTAATGTTCTTATTGTTGTAATGTGGAGCTTTTCTCCCCAGGCCTCTGCTGAAAAAGGGCTTTAGCCCATCACAGTTAACATATGTCAAATACATAATAAATTCTTCAAGACCAGGGTCACCATGAAACAGCTGTCCAGCAACACAGGTGGCACTGTCTGCTGGGCATGCATCTTAAACATGGGGACCCTGACACGCATATTCAGAAAAAAAGATGGTCTAAAACTGGCCTTCACAACTGCTCTTCTTTGGAAACCAAGACAATTATGTAGCAACGTCTCATTCTTTCTAAAGGTGGGACTGGTTCCGTGACCCCCAAGTCCAGCACTTGCTGGAGAATAGCTGGAGAATAGAAGGAAATAAAATTTGGTCTGGCAGATGAGGGGGAACCCCGCAAAGAGAAGTGGGCATTTTTTCCACTGTCACCTGTAATTCCTGTCAACAATGTTTAGCAGCCATTTGTCAGAAACCACTGATGTCTAGGCCACCTTGTTAAGAGCCAATCTGAGAGATAAGGCAACCAACAGAGGTGTACCTTGCCTCGGCATAGTCATAAGTTGGGAGAGGGTATCATTTTTGGGAAAGGAATCCTTTTTGTTCACCTTCGAGTAGTTGTTATCCTGCGGTTTCCTTTTATTGCCTTGGTTCTTATTTGATGGGGACTTCTGTCTGTTAGGCCACTAAAAGTTATACTGCGTAAAGAAGGAGATCTTGGCAATATGGAACATTTTCGATACTCCTTGCATCAATTCACCTCTGTCCTCCCAGTGTTTAAAGATGTAATTAGCTGCTGTATTAAACAGACAATCAGACTTAAGAGGAGCATTCAAAATTTCATTTTTTAACTCATCAGAAAAATTCTAGGAGTGCAACCAAGCATACATCCTAATCATCTCTGATAACGCTACAGTTCTAGAAATATCAGTCCCCTTTCCCAAGGTACACGTTTTGACACTGGAAACAATATCTTTAACACAGACTTTTTGCAATGCTGGCAGCAATGTAGCAAACTTGTTTAAACTGTAAATGCATCTCAACACACACTTCCAGATAAAACACTGGAAGTAAAACACTTAAAAGCTACCACACTGGAATGCCCAACCTTCTTGTCCTGAGATTCTAGCCAATTGCCTAGTTTATCAGGGACTGGGTTATAAAAAAACAAACAGTCTCAGGTTCATAGGTTGGTACTAGGCTATCAGCCCTAGGGCCTATACATAACAATTCCCTGGCTATTTCTTCCCACACTATTTGCTTCCCTGGACCCCTGTCTAGCAGGGCGACTGACGTGAAATCCGAGGTGAATTTCCTTTCTCCCATCCAATCGTCAAGGTTCCTTTTGAAGAAGGACAAAGAGGCACTCTGCTTGATGTGTATGGGCAATCTATTCCAGAGTCTGGAGAGTCTCTGGGTCAGGAACCTATCCCTCCAGCATGTTTTGTTTATTATGATGACAAGGTTTAGATCCTTGGAGCGTGTGGCTCTGAGGGATTGGTTTTCTTTATGGGTAGCATGTCCAACAGCTCTGGGTTGGACATGGCCTAGTATGTTAAGCAGAGATTGCCTTTGAGTAGACAATATGCGACACAGTATAGCTGGAGCTTTTTAAGGCGGTCAGCATAGGGCATCTGCTTTAGGCCTGTGATTCTTTTGGTGAGGTATTTCTGCGGGCTTTCCAGGTTATTGTTGCAGATGTCTTGAGAGGTACATAGCAAACGGGACATTGTATTCTATAATGGGTCTAATGAGGGATGAGTGCAGTGGGACAATGACCTCCTTTTTTCTGATGAAAAAAACTTAGTGATGAGGTGTGCCACATAGGATTTCCTGACTGTTGTGGCGATGTGGTTATTGAAGGTGAGACCACTGTCCTCCTGTGTCCCTAAGTCTCTTATCACACTTTCGGTGTTTAGTGTACTGCCACCTATATGGTAATTCACGGGTACATGTTTTTTCCCAAAGGGGATAACTATACATTTCTTGGCATTGAGCTTGAGCCCATGGCTCTGGCACCAAGCATCTGTTTCTGTAAGGCCCTTTTGTAAAGTATCCACATCATTTGGGGATTCAATAATGGCTCCCAGTTTCCAGTCATCTGCGAACTTTGTTAGCCAGAGTCCCTTAGTGTTGGCCTGTACTTCAGAGAAGTAGATGCCAAACAAGAGCGGTCCCAGGACTGAACCATGAGGTACTCCACTTGTCACTTGTCTGGAGCTGGATTTGGAGTTGGCTACTTTTACAGTGTGGGTTCTATCAGTAAGCCAGTTAGCAACCCATTTGGTGACGTAGGGATTAATGCCCAGCTTAGTAAGTTTATCTATGATTCCAGAGTGGGGGATGGTGTCAAAGGCCCTGGCAAGGTCTAGATAGGCTGTGTAGACCACCTTACCCTTGTGCATGGCTCTGGAGACTGATTCAAAAAAGTCAATAAGGTTCAGGAGACAAGATCGGCCCTTCACGTACCCAGACTGGGTAGGGTCCAGTGTTTGAAGGTTGCCAATGTCTTTGTTTATAAGTTCCATGATAATACGCTCCATGGCCTTGCAGACAAGGCTCGTCAGACTGACACTGACGGGATGGTAGTTTCCGGGATCCCCCCTTGTGGAGTGGGATAACTAGCTCTGCGTCACTCAGTGGGCACGAACCCTGAGGTGAGGCTATGATTAAACATGACACTTAGGTGAGGTGCCAGTTCATACTGTAGTTCATGTAATACACACAGCCCGGGATGTCATCTGCTCCCATGGATGCTCTATTCTTAGCTTTGGAGAGTGCGTTTTTTACCTGTGTGGCCATTATTACCGAAATTTGGCAATCTTCCGGCATTGAGCTGGGCCATTTAGGGGGTGAGGGGGGGGGGTGAAGTTGGCACTGAATCGATCTGCCAGGATATTGGCAATATCCTTGGGATCTTCTTATCAGCAAAAGTCACTGGGACACTGATGCAGGATTCTCAGACAAAGGGGCTTGGAGGCAAGGCACGATCACACAAACCCAACATTTCTTAAACTCTTTATAAGGCAAAGCCTCAGTAAAAAAGAGGTGTTTTGTTTACTTTCTTGAAGACATCATGCAATGCTGGGATCAATGATGGAAAGGTCTCAATGTCTGGGGCTTCGTTATTCATGAGATCATAACCTTGTTAATCTTGGAGACAGCTGGAGTTACCTGAATGCATATCTACTTCTAGTCAATATATGGGAAAAAGAAAACATCTATCTGGGTACCTGTACCTGCTCATCATCAGAGGATCTGACTCCGTCAAGATCACAGTCCTCAGACATCAGGATCCTCATCAAAAGGGAGATACTTAGCAAATTGATTAGTGGTGGAAGCACTGGTGTTACTCAAAACTCAGGTATGCACCCCTTAATCAACTGCTTGAATAATGGATCTAGCCACAGCTACTGTTGTACGACCAGATGGTGGCTCTTCCGTCTCATTTTGGCATTCACTGTAGTAGTGGGAAAATCCCCCGGGGAAACAGTATCAATGCTGGCAAAAGATTCTGTACCTTAACTTCTCTTGCACCTAAAGAGTTTGGATCTTCCATACTTGCAGTAGGCAATGGTACAGCCCCAGAGGATGTCTCTGACCTTTGTGCCACACAGTTGTGGTACTACAACCACATCAGGAGACCTGCAGGTAACAAAAGAGGAGTGGTCAGATAGCCGCCCTAAAGCCAAGGCAAAAGCAGAATCATAAGCCATAGGCTAAGGCATATTTTTTATTTTTTTCATTTTTTAGATGCAAATCGGGAAGATGCTGTGTGTGTGTGTGTGGGGGGGTCATATCTGAATTCAACAAGACAGGGGAAAATAACTAGTCAAATCAATACAAAGCACTGGCTGTATGGTCAGTCCAGTCTAAAAGGGAGCAAATCTCACAAAGCTCCCTTTAAATCTCTAACTGAACTCCATTTCTATAGGGACAAGGGAAAAAATCAAAGTTATCAGACTTTGGTGACTTTTGGATGGCATTAAATAAATTAGAAGCAAGAATAATTTTGAAATACACTACTGTGACATCAAGTGACATGAATTTAGAGGTGCCCTGACAGTATACAATATAAATGCTACATGACAACTGGTTTTGTCATTAACCAAATAAAGTATACTTTCAAAAGACCATATAACTAACTTTGTGTATCTGTACGCACTCCTGTTTTTTTTTTTTTTTTTTTTTTAATAAATGTTCACACCTCTGGATAACTATACTGAGACCAGTACTAAAAATTTGAAATAATAAACTACCACTATGTTCTAATAATTTGTTTGCAGCTACTGGACTTGATAAAATTTTATTTCTCACACCTCTAGTGTGATCTTGTATTCCTATCTTCACCACATTTACTTTGCCCTAAGTAAGTCAGCTGGATTATACACACATTTAAAAGCATATACAACTATACTGCTTTTACAGGAATATCCCTTGTTCAAGTTAACATCTTTCCACCAAGTGTTAAAAATTCACACAGTTAACATAACGACATACTGTATTCTCCACATTTGCATACCTACATACAAACAGCTACCTTTGATAACATTCACTTTATAAGACGTTTCCCTAACATTTAAGAGGTCCAGAAAAAGAAAATATCGATTTAGATGAACAACTTTCTCAAATTCTGATATGTTAACATCATGTGCTAGCTCCTTCTTAACATTTGTGTAAAAAAACACAAAAGTTGTTCTTACCTAAAGTAACTAACTTTCATTTTTACTTGTCTGTGTACCCACCACAACCTGCAAACAACTTGCACAACTTTATTTTTGGCTTTAGAAATAACTTCCTTTGTATTTAAGTTCTCTTACTCAAGCTATGCTAAATAGTATCAATTATTTCTTTCAAATGAATAAAATTGGTTGTCTAATTAATTCACTCAGTAGACGTACTGCAATTAAATGTGGTGAATGTGCAGTTTCCAAATGAAATCTGCTATCTGATGTTTCTTTCAGAAATACCTTTTTTCAAACAGCTTTTTTACTGAATTATCACTTGTGACATAGGCAAATTTACATTCATACAAAAGTAATCAAACTATATTAACATAACATTATAGGTTCATAGGTTGGTACTAGGCTATCGGCCCTAGGGCCTGTACAAGCCTAGCCATAACAATTCACTGGCTATTTCTTCCCACAGCATTTACTTCCCTGGACTCCTGTCTAGCAGGGCAACTTCACATATAATGTTACATATAATAATCTAAGCAATATTACATAAATTATTAAATTCCTGCCTTTTTTTAAAACAAGACACATCTTTAGTAAACAATCATGTAATACATAGGCAATCATACATTTGAATAAATGAAAAACCCCATCAATACAATCCTAGCTGCAAGCATTTTACATCACAAACCATACTGACACACTCCCAGTTGCAAACATTATACATAACTTGTAATCTACCCAATCTTTCTCACTCAAACATTACATAGCTTATTTAAGTCCTGCCACCTTTTAAACCTCATTCCTCCCTTGTATGTACTGTTCCCACAATTCCCATTTTTTTCCTATGTAGTTTGCTCCTACCCTTTTCTAAAGATCTGAATTCCAGTTGTTTCATCTCTGTTACTAAAGTCACTACTTCCAGTTTATCTGGTTCATAGGTGTATACTAGGCTAATGGCCCTGGAGCCTTTACAAGCCTAGTCAATAGAATTGTCCTGGCATTGTGCCGCCTAATGTTAGTTCTCAGTCCCTCTATAGAGTAGAGCCAGTGGAGAAATCCCCGGGGTGAACTTTCTATTTCCCATCCACTCATCAAGATTTCTCTTGAAGGGAGCCAGTGAGGTTCTCTGCTTGACATGTATGGGAAGTCTATTCAAGAGCATGGGTAGTCTCTGGGTTATGAACCTGTCCCTCCAGCATGTTCTGTTGATTGTGGTAATGAGGTTGAGGTCTCTACAGCATGTGGTGCAGAGGGATTAGGACTTCTTTAGATGTAGCATTTCTAACAGAGCTGGGTCAGACATGGCTTTGTAAGTCAAGCAGAGATCGTCTCTTAGTAGACGATATGAGACAGAGAACAGATGGAGTGTTTTGACTCTGTCCATATAGGGCATGTGTTTAAAGCCTAAGATCCTCTTTGTGAGGTACTTTTGTGGCCTCTCCAGCTGTTGTAGGTGTCTAGTGAGGTACATGCCAAATGGGGCATTGTATTCAACTGGTCTAATGAGGAAGAGTAGAGAGAGATGATGACCTCTTTCTTCCTGGATGCAAAACCCTTAGTAATGAGATGTGCCACACACAAGAATTTTCTGACCACAGTGGCAATGTGGTGGTCGAAGGAGAGGTTGCTATCAACCTGTCTCCCCAGATCTCTTATAAAGCCTTCAGTGCTCAGTGGGATCCCATCAATGTGGTAATTAGTGGGAACTGAGTTTTTCCCAAAGGGGATGACGATGCACTTTTTGGCACTAAGCTTAAGGCCATGGTTTCGACACCAGTCACTGGTCTCAGTGAGGCCTTTCTGTAGGATGTCTGCATCACTTGGGGAATTAATAATGGCTTCCAGCTTGTAGTCATCTGCGAACTTGGTCAGCCAGAGTCCCTCTGTGTTCTGAGAAGAAGATGCCCAACAGGAGAGGACCCAGGACCGATCCCTGTGGGACTCCACTCGTGACTGGTCTGCAGTCTGACTTGGAGTCTGCTGCTTTCATACTGTGGGTTCTGTGAGACAATTTGCAACCCACCTAATGATATAGGGGCTGATGCCTAGATTGCTGAGTTTATCAATAATTCCTGAGTGAGGAATGGTATCAAAGGCCTTGGCCAAACTGAGGTAGGCTGTATGAACTACCTTACTCTCATCCATAGCTCTGGTGACTGACTCAAAGAAGTCGGCCAGGTTGAGCAGGCATGATCGTCTTCTTCTTTCAGCTTTTCCCAGTCAGGGGTCGCCACAGCAGATCACCTTGTCCGCTGATGATTGGCAATGGAGTTTTACGGTGTCGAGTTGCCAGCCCGGCGCCCAACCTTCCACAGAAGGCACACACTCATGCCTAGGGCCAATTTAGAATGTCCAATCCACCTACTGCATGTCTTTGGGATGTGGGAGGAAACCGGAGCACCCGGAGGAAACCCACGCGACCACAGGGAGGACATGCAGACACCACAGAGAAGGCAACCCAGCCGAGGATCAAACCGGAGAACCTCTTGCTGTGAGGAGGCAACGCTAACTGCTGCACCACCGTGGCTGCCCGTTGAGCAGGCATGATCTCCTTTTCACAAAACCAAATTGGGTGGGATCCAGAGTCTGGAGATTACCTATATCCTTGTTAATTAGGTCCATGATGATGTGCTCCATAACCTTGCATATCAGACTTGTCAGGCTAATGGGGCAATAATTCGCAGGGTCTGTAGTCGCTCCTCCTATATGGAGAGGGATGACTGTAGCAGTGTGCCATTTGATAGTGACAAAGCCTGAGGTGAGGCTGTGAATGAACAAGGTACACAGATGTGGTGCCAGTTCACTTTGTAGTTCTAGTTCATGTAGAACACAGCCAGGGGATATTATCAGGCCCCATGGAAACTGTACTCTTGGCCTTGGACAATGCAGCTTCATCCTGTGCTGCAGTAATGGTGGGTGCCTGCCATTCTTCCGGTATTGTGATTGGTCCTTTGGGGGAGGAGGGATAAAGTGGCAGTGAATCTGTCAGCCAGTATGTTGGCAATATCTGTTGGCTCAATATAGGAGGTACCATTGTGCAGTAACTCAGAGCAAATCTGGGTATTCCCGTGGAGATTCTTGATATACAGTGCAATGAAAGAGTATTTGCCCCCTTCCTGATGTCTTATTTCTTTGTATGTTTGTCACACTTAAATGTTTCAGATCATCAAACAAATTTAAATATTAGACAAAGATGACCCAAGTAAACACAAAATGCAGTTTTTAAATGATGATTTTATTTATTAAGGAAAAACAAATATCTAAACCTACATGGCCCTATGAGAAAAAGTAATTTCCCCCCTTGTTAAATCATGAAGTAACTGTGATTAATCACATTTTTGGGAAAGCGGAGTTCAATGTCACTAGCCACACCCAGGCCTGATTACTGCCAGACCTGTTGAATCAAGAGATCACTTAAATAGAACCTGTCACACAAAGTGAAGTAGGCCAAAAGATCCCAAAGAGGAAGACATCATTCCGCGATCTAAAGAAATTCCAGAACAGATGAGAAACAAAGTAATTGACATCTATCAGTCCGGAAGAGGTTACAAAGCCATTTCTAAAGCTTTGGGACTCCAGCAAACCACAGTGAGAGCCATCATCCACAAAGGGAGAAAACATGGAACAGTGGTGAACCTTCCCAGGAGTGGCCAGCCTACAAAAATTGCCCCAACAGCACAGCAACGCCTCATCCAAGAGGTCACAAAAGAACCCAAAACAACATATAGACAACTGCAGGCCTCACTTGCTTCATTTAAGGTCAGTGTTCATGACTCAACCATAGGCAGAGTTCCAAGACTAAAACTACTGCTGTCCAAAAATAATATAAAGGCTCGTCTCACTTTTGCAAAAAAAAATCTTGATTATCCCCAAGACTTTTGGGAAAGTATTCTGTGAATTGATGAAACAAAGCTTGAACTTTTTGGGAGGTGTGCGTCCCATTACATCTGGCGTAAAAGTAACACAGCATTTCAGAAAAAGAACATCATGCCAACAGTCAAACATGGTGGTGACAGTGCGATGGTCTGGGGCTGCTTCTGGACTTGGATGACTTGCTGTGATTGATGGAACCATGAATTCTGCTCTCTATCAAAAAATCCTGAAGGAGAACGTCCAGCCATCAGTTTGTGACCTCAAGCTGAAGTGCACTTGGGTTCTGCAGCAGGACAAGGATTCAAAACACACCAGCAAGTCTACCTCTGAATGGCTTAAAACAACAAAATGAAGGTTTTGGAGTGGCCTAGTCAAAGTCCAGACTTAAATCCAATTGAGATGCTGTGGCATGACCTTAAAAAGATGGTTCATGCTCGGAAACCCTCCATTATGGCTGAATTAAAACAATTCTGCAAGGAAGAGTGGGCTAAAATTCCTCAACAGCGATGTGAAAGACTCACTGCCAGTTATCGCAAATGTTTGATTGCAGTTGTTGCTGCTAAGGGTGACATAACCAGTTATTAGGTTTAGGGAGCAATTACCTTTTCACATAGGGCCATGTCGGTTTGGATATTTTTTTTCCTTAATAAAATCATCACTTAAAAACTGCATTTTGTGTTTATTTGGGTTATCTTTGTCTAAAATGTACATTTGTTTGATTATATGAAACATTTAAGTGCGACAAACATGCAAAAAAAAAAAAAAAATCAGGAAGGGGCAAACACTTTTCCACTGCACTGTAACTATAGAAGGCTTTGTGGTTGTTTTTAGTGTCTGCCACAATTCTGCCTTCAAAGGTGGCTTTAGATTTGATGAGGGATCTCAACTTTTTTGTTGAGGCCAATAAGGGAGTTTTCCCAGTCTTGGGACTTCACCTTTTTCTGCAACAGTTTCTTCCTTCTGTTGTAGAGTTTTATTAATGGCAGGGGACCACCAGATTGGCTTCTTTTTTTTTTTTTTGAGGAGAACGCCTTGGTTCTATTACATATGGCTAGAACCAGATTCTTTTTCTAGTAATTGCTTTCTTGGCAGCCACCATTACTAAACACAGCAAGGCCTTACCATGTCTAGGCAATTCAGATTCTGTATCATAGCTCAGAAAAGTCATCTCCCTTGTCAGACAATCTGCCCACCCAGCATCTCTGACAGTGCATCCTGCAGTGATCTCTCAAGTCTGCTAACTCACCACACTCCCAGAAAACATGTTCCAATTACCTCTTTCTTTCCCTTCACACCTCCAACATTTGCCGATTGCCTAAGGAAATATTCACTGGAGTTTACTTGGGGTATTAAAATATCTGTGTAAACATTTCCAGGCAAAAATCCTAAATCTTCTACATTTCGTTGCATATTTGGGGACATGCACATAGCCTTCCATTCTTTCTTTGTGAATTGTTTATCCAATCTTTTCCCAATCCCTTCTAACCTCCTTTGATTGATTCTTATAGTTATCATGCAATATTTTATACAATCTACTAATTATTCCTTTTTTATTGGCAGCTTCTGCTCTAGATTCTATCAAACACTCTACCAGTGCTGGTCTTTCATTTAGAAACCCCCTTTTCTTTCTCTTTGCCTATACTCTGATATCAATCCCTGATAGGGAAGGCAATTTCTAACCTGCAGTCCAAATAAATTCTTGGCGTCTTCCTATTCTATCATCCTTCCCTCTTAGTTATCTGCTCCCAATACACTGGTTCCTTTGCCAGTTTTCTCCAATAATTTCCAGCCCCCTCCTGCCAATTGTCTGTATCCCTAACTGCAGTCATCCATATCGGCTGAATCTCCTTTCTCCGTTCCCGTGTTGGATTAGTTCTTAGAATACTTTCTGCTAGTTTATGGATATAATATTCTGTATGATTATTTTTATTCTCCTTAAAGGCCTGCATCCAAAATACTAGTCTCTCCTTGTTTCTTGAACTCCCCCCCCCCCCTTTCATCATCATCCCTTTCAATTTCGAATTCTAGTTTTCTGCTTGTGCTATGTACAGGAGTCTTAACTGTATAGCTCTGAAATACCCCTTCAAATTGGGTAATACCAAACAACCCTGTTCGACTGGAAGAATCAGCTTATCCGACTTGACGCTTGCCTTCTTACCCTCCCACATAAAGGCCTTCAGCTCTTTATTAACTGCTACCCACAACTTCTCCTCTGGTTGATAAAAATATGCCTGGCCTGTGTACAAGACTAAAGGGACTAAAAACATTTTAACTGCTTGTATCTTACTACGTATATCAATATAACAAAGCCTTCATTTTCTGTTTTTGTATTATCTTTTGTTTAGTCTCTTCCCACATATCCTTAGCTGCCACACTAGAATAATTTTTAATCCATACTCCTAAATACTTCATTTTATCAAGTCTCCATAAATATGGGAATCCTTGAACCAGTTCATGTGGGGGTACATAATTTACCGCTACTGCCTTTGTTTTAGCTTCATTAACTTTGTATCTGGGAAAGATCTGAAACGATCTCAAAATGTTCTACAACATTGTAATGTCTTTTTATGGTTTTGTCAGGTATAAAATAATATCTGCAAATAAAAACAGCTTTTTTTGACTACCATACCAATTATATCCTTGAATTTCTGAGTCCCTTCTTTCCTTTGCCAATGGTTCTAAATACATTGTGAATAATAAAGGGGAAAGAGGACACCCCTGCCTGCTCATAAAGTCCCAGCTTGCTCTGTCAAATGCTTTCTCTGCATCAAGACCCACAGACAATTTTATTTGCTTACATTCTGCTTCCCTCTGGATCATCCATGCTCTGTTAATGTTGTCAAATGTTTGCCTCCCTTCCACAAAACCACATTGATCCTTATCTACCAGTTTTGACATTACTTTTGCCATTCTTTTAGCCATTACAGACATGAACACTTTATAATCATTCTTTTAGAAATACCTCGGCTTGTATCATGCTACTTGAACTACTACAAATTGTCAAATTCAAAAACATCTACAGACTTGCTCAATTTTATTGGTGAATTTAATACCATGTATGTTGCTACTTAAGTTTTTTAGCACAGATTTCTGCAAGAACTTTACTCCTCTTACACAAAGATAGCAAATAGTCTATAAAACACATATATTAATACATCTGAAGACAAATGATTCATTACACATAAAACTCTTTTCAAATTCCAACAAAAACACATTACTAAATGATGGAGCAAATGAGTCACCAGAGGCAGTATTGTGAAGAAACTACTTTTGGCCAAACTTCAAAACATTGTCCATGAGACAAAAATGCAACACAGACAGCACAAGACAGGAAAAGGGCCCTTCAGAGAAAAATTGTGGCACTGCCCTTAAATCAAATACTGAAGTTATGTACCACCATAACTATGCATCTGTGTTGTCCATTTTCATCGTTCCTCAATATATGGGTTATGAATCTGACCTTGGATCTGGCTCAGCCGCATAGCTCAGACTTACTTATTCAACTCTTGACCAACTCCCTTTATGCATAATGCCCCAGCTAGCCTACATATTAGGAAGAAGGAAAGTAACAGTAAGTCAGGGATCAAATCTGTAATTAAAATGTTCCAAAAGGTCCATGAGATTGCTCTAGAAGATAAAAGAAGGCAGAAAGAGAGTGGAGAGTTGCAGAAAAATGAAAATGGACAACACAGACACATAGTTATGGTGTGTACATATCTTTAATCTCTGATGTTGTCCTTTTCACTCTTCAACCTCTGGGATGTGAAACTTAAATGGCCCTCATGAAAAGATATTCCAGAGAACTGCCGAACCAAAAGCAGCTCTGCTTCTAGAAGTGAAATCTAGTTTATAATGAGTAACAAAGGTGTGAGCGTTGGACCAGGTAGTTTGCTGCACAAATTTCATCAATAGAAGTTTTAGACCAAAAGGCAGAAGGCGTGGCCAAGAATCTAGCTGAATGAGCTTTAGGAGGCTTTGATAGGGAGGGGTCTTGCTCAGTATATACAAAAGAAATCCAATCAGTAATCCATTTTGCCATGGTAACTTTACCAGTCTTTTTGTTGAGAAAGAAAAACTGGTCAGTTTTCTTGAGCTCCTTAGTCCTGTGTAGATAAAAAAACATAGTTCTCTATGTATATCTAAAAGTTGTAACATGTACTCTCCCTTATTTGAAAAATTAGGAAAGAAGACAGGCAGATGAACTGTTTGACTGATATTGGAGTCGGATGATACTTTTGGGAAGAAAGATGAATGTAAAGTAACTCTTTCTTCCTCAAAAACAATGCAAGGGGATTTGGATGATAAAGCCTGGAGTTCAGAAATTCTCCTTGCAGAAGTAAATGCTGCTATAAATGCTAATTTTCAAGACAAAAATTTTAAATCATTATTTGTTGAAAGTTCAAAATGTTGTTGTGTCAACCCCTAACGCACTACTGTCAAATCTCATGGAGGAGATGGATCTTTCACTGGGGCAAAGTAAGAAAGTGACTTTTAGAAAGGCCTTGCACAATTTTAGAAGACGCTAAGGAAGAAGCTTTTTCTCCTTCATGAAAATATGATATGGCTGCCAAATGAACTTTGATTATGGAGAAACTAGCACCTTCTTGAAAAACAGAAGCTAAGAATTCTAGAAATGAAGAAACAGGAGCAGTGTAGGGCTCAGTTTATTTACTAAGAGCCCAAATTGAGAATAATTTCCATTTATTCTTGTTGATTTTCCTTGTAGAAGCTTTCTGGGAAGAAAAAGGTATACGTCTAACAAGGGAAGAAAGTCTGGGCTGTCTAGCTATTATAGGAACTGGTGAAACCATGAGGTTAGTTTGGGGCTCGGAAAAGGTATAGACTGGGGTCCAGGATCCATGGCCGATGCCAAAGATGAGACCAAAGGAAAGGAAACCACACTTGGCAAGGCCAAAAAGGGGCAATGAGAATAGCTGAGCTTTTCAACTGATATGCTTTCTGTAAGAATAATGGCATCAGATTTAATGGGGATAGGCATAAAGTAGACTAAAGGGCCAAACATGGACTAGAGCATCAATCAGTGACATACATAAGTGGGAATTACAGCAAAAAACCTGCTGGATTTGTTTTTGGGGGGAGATGCAAAGAGGTTGCAGCAATGTTGCCCCCAACGACAGAAAGTCTTCTCCACCACTGATTAACTGAGAGCCCACTTGTGAGGTAACAAAATGGACCTGCTGAGTTTGTCAACTAGTTCGCTGAATTTCTCCAGAATGTGCACTGCTACTACAAAAGCAGCAGGAGAAGACTGACTGTCACACACTCATAGCCTCTCAACAGAGGGGGTAAAGATTGGGTTGTCCCCTGTTAGTTGATGTACCAAACCACAAACATGCTGTCTGTTTGGATCACATCAGTCCCCAGAGGGAGAACATCTTGAAATGCCTGCAACACGAATAGGACCACTCTCATCTCCAGGACACTGATGTGTGAAATGATCTTTTGGGGGGACCACATGACTTAGATTGTCCATCCTAAGAAATACCTCCCACCATGACTGGGAGGCATCTGTGGTCACTGTGGCCACTGAAGGAGACCAAATGAAAGGACAGCCCAAGTAAATGTCATCTGACTGGATCCAAAAATGAAGATGATTTCTGCATAACCGAGTAAGCAAACCTGACTGGGAATTACAGAGGATGTTGTAGAATAGAACACTGAACAGCTAGAGTCCATTGGAGAACATGCATACAGAAATGTGTCATTGAAACTAAGACTACGGCAGCTGCCATCAAACCTAGAGCTTGAAGGATAAGCATCGTTAGAGGAGCAGGATGAACAAGGATCTTCTGAACCTGAAACTTGACTGTACCTATACAAGGTGCAGGCAGAGAAGCAATCTGACTTACTGTGTACAAATAGGCACTAATGAACTTCAGGCTCAGTACTGGTTGCAGTCTGAATTTGAAGATGTTGTCTGTAATACCTAGTTTTGACAAAATTGGAGCAAATTGTCCCTGAAGTGTTCTAACAGATGCCTGGTTGGTGCAGTGAGGTGCCAGTCATCTATATAAGGAAACACTCTGAATCCCAGCAATCTCAGGTGTGCTGCTACCACTGCCATACACTTGGTAAACAACCTGGGGGGTGTAATGAGACCAAAGGGCAGTGCTCCCAACTGACAGTGACTGCCTCTCAACCAAAAGCTCAGGTATCTGACAACGTCTGAGTGTCTGTTCATCTTGATGCAATAGTATGCGTCCTAAAGACCAACTAAGCACATCCAATCATCCTTGCCAAGAAAAGCAGGATGGCCTGAACCATGACCATTTGGAACTTTGACTTCTTCACAAATTGGTTCAGACTGCTTAGATACAAATCTGTTCTCAGGTCCCCTGTCTTCTTTGCCACTAAAGAATCTCGAGTAAGTTCCAAATCCTCTTTGGTCTGGTGGGACCTCCTAGACAACCTCTTTTGTATAGCAACTTTTGAATCTCAAACTGCAGCTTCTCTCTGACTGGGTGAGATGTCAGGAAGCGTTCTTCTTTTGGTTGCGGGAATAAAAAAATGGTATGAAAACTACTTCTGGATACTATTTTTAGCACCCAATAATCTTTTGTTATAACAGTCCAGGTGTCTGGGTGTAGGGACAAGTGCCCCCCCCTACTGCCTCCACAGGTGAGCAATCAGGCATCTCCTTCAGGACTGCTGAAAGGTTCTATCCAAAAAAGAATCATGGAAAAGTACAGTTGTGTACACTTACCATAAATGTAGATGTTTGAGTGTATTCACTGTTGCAGTCATGACATTTGGGTTATTCCTGCCAGGGTAGCCCTCAGCCGGCCCAAATACCAGAGACTTAGTATTTCTGCGTCAGTTGCTGTCACTTAAGGACTGACATCAGGTCGTCAGTGGTATAAAGTAAGGCAGCCATCGCCATTACATCAGTTTTTATTGCCCTAACCTGTCAGGAGCCCCATGTTCGGGTGGCAGCCTCCAGGATGTCCCTGATGGGGACTCCTCTTAGGAAAGCTGCAGAGGTGGAGGCTGCTGTGGTGAAGTGCATCCTGACCCCCTTGTGGGAGGCTTACCATGCTGTTTGTAGCAGAAATGGATGCAGTGTGCTATCCATTTGGAAATTATTTGCTTGGAGATGGCTTTGCCTTCTGCCCTTGTATCAAAGCTAACCAGCAATTGATCAGACTTTCTGAAGGATTTAGTTCTGTCTAGATAGTAACTGATCTGTCTGTGCACATCTAGAGAGTGAAGAATCCTTTACCCCATGTTCTGAGGATTGGGAAAGAAGGTGGGCAAATGAATGGATTGGTTGAGAGCCACACTGGACACCACCTTGGGCCTTAAAGGATGGGTTAAGTTATGAGGGATACCCGGTATGCATGGAAAATGATGAAGGGCTCCACATCCATGAGTGCTTGCAGCTCTCTTGGCTGAAGTGATGGCCAGAAGGAAGGCTGTCTTCCAGGAGAGAAATTTTAGCTCTGCAGAAGAAGCTGGTTTGAAAGGAGGCAGGGTGAGCTTTTCCAAGACAAAATTAGGGTCCCAAGCTGGTGTTGGTGCCCTTCTGGGCAGCCTCAAGCTGCTAGCCCCTCTGAGGAACTGTTTGAGCAAATGGTGTGAAAAAAGGGGCTCCTCAGTGGGAAAATGAGCAGAAATAGCAGCGGCATGAACTTTATAGAGGAGAAAGAGAGACCACTGTATAGTAGGGTCAGCTAAGTAATCCAGGATGAGAGGGATGGAGTGCTGCACCATATTGGCCCCCTTAACCTGGATTCAGGTGTAGAACAATTTCCATTTATCTGCATAAGACTTTCTGGTGCTAGGGCATCTGGAATCCCTGATAATATCCAGAATCTGTTTACTGAGGATGGCAGATTGGTTGGGGTTAGGGAATAAGCCAAGATGCCAAATTGAGTGTCTGCAATTGGGGATGCATGAATTCCCCTTCCTTCTGGGTTAGGAGATTTTGAATCTGAGGAAGATGCCATGGAGGCAGCGGGGACAGGCTGTGCAGCAAGGGGTACCAGTGTTGTCGGGGCCAGTCTGGTGCTATAAATAATGGTCCCTGTTTTTTCCTCCCTGATTTTGAGCAGTACCCTGGGGAAGAAAGGCATAGACAGAGAGGCTGACCCACGGGAAAGACAGGACATCCACGCCATGCTGTGATGCTCCCTGGTTCAGAATATGCTGAGCTGATGGTTGGTGTGGGAGGCAAACGGGTCGACCTTCGGGGTTCCTCATTTCTGAGTTATTAGGAAGTAGGTACTTCTGTTGAGCTACCACTCATATGGGTCCAAAAGGTTTCTTCTGAATTGGTCTGCCAGGGAGTTGAGAGAGCCTGGTAGGTATTGTGCTAACAGGTGTAGTTGCATGGAAGGGGCTGTAAGCCAAAGGGTCATGGCCAGCCTACATAGAGGGCAGGAGTGAGTCCCTCTCTGCTTGTTGATGTACCACATCACAGTGGTGTTGTCTGTTATGATCAGGAGAACCCCTGGAGAGAGAAGGGGTTTGAAAGCTATCAAGGCATGCTGCACAGCCATCATCTCTTTTTGACTGATGTGCAGGGGGATTTGCTGTGGGCTCCATTGGCCCTGTATGCACCTGCTGTCCAGGTGTGCATCCCAAGCGTAGTCCGATGTGTCTGTGGTGAGGGTCTGGGCGGTGGGGTGTGGGGAGAAGGGCAGTCCCTTGTTGTGGGAGCATGCTGTTGCCCACCAAGCAAGGAATTATAGGTAGAAGAGCTTCCAGGTCTTGACAGTGTTGACACCCAAGGCTCTTTATTTACCACTGCAGTTTCCTCATATGCAGTCTGGCATATGGAATGAGGATTATGCAAGATGCCATGAACTCCAGAGCTTGCAGGATTTTCCTTGCAGAAAGCTGGGGCCTAGTGACCAGTTGAGAGAAGTAGGCTGACAGGAAAATTTGTTTCTCTGGTGTAAGGTATGCCATATGGGATGCTGTGTCCAGACTTGCTCCCAGGAAGATTATCATTTGGGTGGGCACCTGTTTTGATTTCTTTTTGTTGAATGTGTACCCTAGGGAGGTTAGTAGGCACTTTACAAAGGTCAAGGTGTTTGAGCAGCTCTTCTGTCTGCCTGAATAACACAGTCTTCTAAGTAGGGGTAAATCTGAATATTTTTTGGCTGCAAAAGGCAATGGCCGGAGCCAGGCATTTTGTGAAAACTCTGGGAGCAGTAGATAAGCCAAAGGGAAGCACAGAGAACTGACAGTGTTGAGATCCTGCCCTGAAGTGGAGATATTTTCTGCATGATTCCCTGACAGAAATGTGCATGGAGGTAGGCCTCTTTTAGATCCAGGGTGACTAGCCAAGCATCCTTGGAGAGCATGGGTAGCAGCTGCTGGAGGGTGAGCATTTTGAATTTTGGGATCACCAGGAAGGTGTTTACAATGAATAGATCGAGGATGGGGTGCCAGGTGCCCTCTTTTCTGGGTACCAGAAAAAGTCTTGGCCTATCTGTTCTACAGGAACGTGCTCTACTGCCCTCAAAGAGAGCAGGGAATAAATTTGCTTTTGAGCCTCTGACCACTGATTTGCTGGTAGCTCTGGGAACCCTTTTGGGGTTGGAAGGGTGTGAAGAAGAATGTGTATCCCTGAGACACAATGTTCAGAACCCACTGGTCCTTGGTAATGGTGGCCCAGGTGCTTGAGTGAAAGGACAGTTTTCCCCCTAGGTGTAAGTGAAGGTGAGCAGAGGGGAGGAGGTCAGTCATAGTGAGTTCTTACCATAAGGGGGTGGCTTAGAACTCCCTGGTTTCGAAGTGGAGATAGTCCACTGCTTAGATCTCTGGATTCCCTGGGGCTGCTGTGGGGGGGGGGTCTGTTTCCACAGGGCCTAGGCTGGGCCTGTTTACTCGGAGCAGGAAAGGACCAGTGCTTGGAGGGAAAATGCCTGCTGAACCTAGGGGGCTGGACCTGTAAGAAATCTTTAACTGTTTGCATACATTTTGCTTTTTCTTCCATCTTTTTAAGACATCTTCTGCCTTAGTGCCAAATAAGTTATCTTTGTGCAAGGATGCATCCAACAATTTAGATTTGACATGGTCTGGCACGGGCTGTTCCTTAAGCCATGCATGTCTTCTAATGACAGATTAGTGACCTGCAAGAAGCTTCTAGGGCATCAAAACCACAGTGCAAAGTGTGCTTAGTAACTTGATTTGCAGAATGCATTAAGTTTTGTGAATCTTTAGATTCTGCCTAAGCAGGAAAGGAGGACATTTTTTGTTTAAGGAGTTCCAAGTTATGTTGCTGATATTTAAGCATATGGAAATGACAATTTAGTGCCCTGATAGCAAGAGTAGCTGAGATGTATACTTTTTTTACCCCATCTGTCCAGTGCTCGGGAATCCCCGTCTGAGGGGGTGGGATTCTTATCAGAGGTTGCTTTTAATCCCTTTTGGGTCAGCTTTTTTAAAAACATATTTGTGAGAGTCAGGGACTCTGTAGTACCTGTCTGGTTTTCTGCGAGTAGGAGGTAGGGCATCAGGAGTCAAGCTGGATTCAAGGATAACATCATCCAAAGCAGGGTTTCCCCAAAGGGATAAATCCTCTGGGAAGAGGCTGAAGGAATGGATTCCTCTAAACCAGAAACCAGAATCCTCATAAGTGGAGAGGGGCTGCATGTCTTCATAGTCAGATGCATCAAATTCATCTGACTCTTGTTCAGACAAAACTACTGGGGACAGATCTCTTTCTTTTTGAGGAGGTAGCTTGGCTTCCCCTGTTCAGCATAAGGTCTTCTGCCATTTTAAGTATTTCAGACTGAGGCAAGGTAGCAGGCGCCTGAGAGTGGGTACTCAGTTTCTTGGGTGTGGTTTGAACCCTGGGCCTAAGGAACTCGGTTGTTTTTGAAAGAATGATAGTCGCGAAAGAAGACAATGGTTTGTGTTGAGATTTGGTGGTGCGAAGGACTTCCTCTGAAGCCGGTGCCTGCTCATCAGCTCTGGACCCATCAAAGGTACAGACGACTGGAGGATCCTTAGACGAAGAAGAGCTTTGCAGCATACTGAAATCTGAAAGGGTCTCAGTAGTGGCGTGCAATCAACAGAAGCAGGTATCAGGGGCTGCAAAAGCGCCTCACTGAGTACCAGAGTACTGACGACTAGCTTAATGGAAGCATCGTTGGAAGGTTTGGACCTGTGCGGTTTGTCTCTGTCTTTATCTTTATGTTTTTTCGGGAAGATCTACTGTCGGATGGCTTACTGAAGCCATAGCAGAATTCGAGGACTGTAAATGAAAATATCTGACTACAATAAGGGCACGACGACGAATAGTTCTGGCGTTAAAGCACAGAAGCGACAACTGGGGATGTTATGGTCTGGGCCTAGACAAGTGACGCATTAAAAGTGGAAGTCTCGGTGTGGTATTTGCTTTCTACAGGTGAGACAATTATTAACTTTTTTCTGACATCAGTTAGTGCAAGGAAAAAGGATCCTCATCGGGGTGTTTGGCTTTAGAAGACTTCAACTTCAATTCAGAAACGAAACTCAGGTAGCGGGTGACCGGCACTCATCCGAACTGCTTCGGCTTCGAGCTCCATGGCAAGAAAGACCGATGTAATGGCATCGGCTGCCTTACTTTATACCACTGACGAGCTGATGTCAGTCCTCATGCGACAGCAACCGGCGCAGAAATACTAAGTCCCTGGTATTCGGGCCAGCCGAGGGCTACCCTGGCAGGGATAACCTAAATGTGATGACTGCAACAGTGAATCACGAAGAATATCCCTGGTGTTGTAGGCCTCCTCTGCCAATGGGATGACGTCTTCCATTCAAAGTCCCACCTCTGCCCCTGGAGGTGTTGTTCCTGCATGAATTCTACAAAGACTCTGAGATTTTCAGAACCACATTTTCTTGCCTCCTCTTTGATTCTGGGAAAAAAGATTGTTGGGGGGTAGAAGAGCAAATTCCTATGGCAGGTTCTTTCCTCCTGTTCACTACATGACAGCATTTCTTTAAATAGAAGGGCCAAATAATGACTTCAAAGGCTGCACAAAGTCACACAGCAGCATCCAGGCACATCTCTGTATGGCAATATCTAGACCAGCAGCCCTTGAGGTACCCTCTGTAGCATGGGATATTAACCTCATGGACGCAATGGAAATGGATAACAGAGTAGCCAGTTGTGAGGATGATGTTTTATAGTCTTCCAATGACATGGACTCTGAGAGGGGATTTGGAGAGCTCCTTGGTCAAATCCCACTGCAGCCTTGTAAAGTGAGCTAAATAATTCAGGAACCTCAAGGCAAAGGCTGCTGAAGCATATATGCCCTTTCCAAATCTGTCCAATGCCCCTGACTCACTATTAGGGGGATGGACAGAGGAGATCTGCTCAGCTAGCTCCATTTTTGTGGCTGCTGCCACAACCATAGCATCAACAGAGACTCCTTTGCTCCAATGAGGGCTGTCCTTTGGGAGTACCAAAATTATGTCTGGGCGATGGGGAATTGTTTCGATAGAGTCCAATTCCTTCCATGTCTGGCAAGAGCCTAAGTCGATAAACTCATTAGCCAGGGGAGTCACCCAAGAAAGATGGTCTGGAACCAAATGCTTCCAGAAATACTGACTCCTTTGGGAAAGGAGTATCGGAGGACCATCCACCTTTCTGCTTAAGAAACTCTAGAATGTCCCCAAATAAGATGTCATCTGGTGGAGATCTGGGAGACCCTTCAGTATCATTTGTGAGAGATTCCATAAGAAACTCTATGTGCTTCCTTTTGCACATTCTTTTATGGGAACCTCCTCAGTGGGATGCTCTGGGAAGGTATCCAAAGAGAGGGGGAAGTTCTTCTAAGGAAACTGTCTGGATGCTAGTTGGCACTGGCTGCCCCTGTGAAGTAGGTCAGATAGGATCAGAGCTCGGACCCTCTGGGGTAATAGGAGTAGGATCCAAGGATGAGAGAGAAAATCCTCTCCACTAGCTCAAAAGCAGACAGACCAGGAGAGGCCATGACCAGCCACACCAGAGCGGAAACTTTAAAAGAAGCCAAAGCCTCAACCATGTCCCGATCAGTGCTTTGAGGAGGGAGCTATCTAGCGTGGAGGCTCAGAGGGGCAAGGATGGCTCCAACAGAATTGTGGTAGATCTCCATCCCCTGGATCAGATGCTGATGCTTCAGGTCTGGAACTCTTCCTAATGTGACTGGATAGGAGCAGAACCAAAGTACAGTTTTGTACCTACCATAAATGTAGATGTCCGATAGGTATGCATCTGCAGTCCTAACATATGGGTTGTCCTGCCTCAGGCAGCCCCTCGGTCGGCCGGATTCCAAAGTCTGGGTCTGGCCTCGGCTGATGTCGCACTTCACCCGTAGTCATAGTTGCTGGGGTATAAAGGCATCAGCCGATGCCATTTTCCTCAGTGTTTCTTACCCCAGATGCCAGGTGCCCTCTAGGAAGGCTAAATTTGGATAAATGCAAATAATTCCAAACAGTAGAGAGCAAAATATATATATATATATATATATATATATATATATATATATATATATATATACACATATATACAAAACAAATACACCATAATAATTTCCCCCAGCTAGCTAAAAGAGGGATAGATACCCTAGGAATACCACAGAGGGGAAGGAGGGTGGGTAATCCTGACTGCAGATGCATACCTATCGGACATCTACATTTATGGTAGGTACAAAACTGTACTATGTCCTTCAAGGATGCATCTGCAGTCCTAACATATGGGTAGAATACCATAGCCAAACTGGGGGAGGAGGCACTAAGATAAAGATGGTGTAGTCAAGATCCCTTGCAACACAGCAGTTGCAAAACCTGCTCGGGATCTGGAGTATAAAGGAAGGTTATAATGCTTGGCAAATGTATGCATGGAGCTCCAAGTAGCAGCTTCTAAAATGTCTTTAGTAGTCACTCCTCATAGGAAAGCTGTAGTGGTGGCTGTAGCTCTTGTGGAATGAGGTCTGATATTTTCAGGAGTTGTCTTTCCATGAAAAGAGTAGCAAAATCGGATGCAATTTCCTATCCATTTTGAGATTGTCTGTTTTGAAATTGCTTTTCCTTGCATTCCTGTTGCATATGCTACCAGAAGTTGGTCAGTTTTTCTGTTGGTCTTAGTTCTGTCCAGATAGTAGCGTAATTGTCTGTGCACATCCAAGGTATGTAGCAGTCTTTCCCCCCTGTTCTGTGGGTTGGGGAAGAATGTAGGTAAATGAATCACTTGGTTCAATGATACTCTGGAGACCACTTTTGGCATAAAGGTAGGGTTGGTTCTCAGAGACACTCTATCCTGATGGAAGATAAGGAAGGGCTGCACTGCCATTAATGCCTGTAATTCAGATACCCTTCTTGCTAGCAGGAAAGCAGTTTTCCAAGACAAGAACTGTAAATCTGCTGTTGCTGCTGGTTCAAAAGGGGGCAGTGTTAACTTTTCCAGCACAAAGTTGAGATCCCATGTAGGTAAAGGTGGTTTCCTTGGAGGCTTTACATTTTTGATTCCTCTCAAGAACTGTCTGAGTAGAGGATGAGAGAAGACAGGAGGATCCATGTCGTATTCTGCTGAGATTGCTGATGCATGAATCTTAATGGAGGAGTAGGACAGGCCATTGTGGAACAGTTCTGCTAAGTATTCCAGGATGTGTGCTATGTTTGCCAATGAGACATTTTCTCCCTTTGCAGCACTCCAAATGAGGTATCTTTTCCATTTGGCTGAATAAGTTTTCCTTGTGGAGGGTCTGCGAGCCTCCAGAATAATGTCCTTAACCCTCTGAGATAAATCTGGGTTATTTTGTTTTATGCAATATTCCAAGCAGCTAGCTGCAGAGTTTTCAAGTTTGGATGTAGGACCTTGTAGTTGTTCTGTGTTAGAAGTAAGGGACATGGAGGTAGAGGCCATGCGTGTGTCCGAGACATGCTTCTCAGTAGCGGGTACCAATGCTGCCTCGGCCAGTCTGGAGCTATCAGGATTACCCTTGGCTGATCCTCTTTGATCTTCAGTAGGACTTTGTACATCAAAGGAAGAGGTGGGAATGCATATGCTGTCAGGTTTTTCCAGCTGAAGGAAAGGAGTCCACCCTCCAAGCAAGTGGGTGGTATGCTCTTGTGCAGAATTTCTTCAATTGGTGGTTGTGTGGGGAGGCGAACAGGTCTATCTCTGGTAGTCCCCATTTCTTTGTTATGGTTTTGAAGATATCTGGATGCAGCATCCATTCGTGAGCATCCGTGGTAGTTCTGCTTAAGGTGTCTGCTAGTGAATTTTCTTTTCCTGGTACAAATCTGGCCTGAAGTTGAATGTTGAGATTCAGGGCCACATTCCACAGGTCCATTGCCATCCGGCATAGAGGATATGAGTGTGTACCTCCCTGTTTGTTGATGTACTACATGACTGTGGTATTGTCCGTCCTTATCAGCAGGTGACCTTGTTGAAGGAATGGTCGGAATGCCTGGATTGCATGTTTCACTGCCAGCATCTCCTTTAGATTTATGTGTAGATTCAGCTGGTCTTGGGTCCATAGGCCTTGTATGCACTTGTCCACCATGTGTGCCCCCCAGCCTAGGTCGGAGGCGTCCGTGGTGATGGTCTGGATTGGATGAGGTTTGTGGAAAGGCAGTCCTCTGTTCAACTGACAGGCCTGAGCCCACCACTGGAATTCTTGCTTCAGGCATGGAATTATTGGAATCTGGGCTTCTAGACTGTGCTTGTGTTGAGACCATACATTCCTTAGGTACCATTGCAACTTTCTCATATGCAGCCTGGCATGCAGAATCAATATTATGCAGGATGCCATGTAACCCAGGGCTTGCAGGACTTTCCTTGCAGTACGCTGAGTTTGTGTTGTTAATGTCATGAAATATACTGGTAGTTGCTTTTGTTTTTCTTCTGTGAGAAAAGCCATCTGAGTTGGTGTATCCAGTTCTGCACCCAAGAATGTTATCCTTTGGGATGGTACTAGTCTTGATTTTTGCATGTTGACTGTGTATCCCAAGGCTTGCAACAGTTGTATGACCTTTTCCAAATCTTTTGTTAATTTTGCCTTGTTGTCTGCTTGTATTAGGCAGTCGTCCAGGTATGGGTAAATTTGAATTCCCTGAAGCCTGCAATGAGCAATTACTGATGCCAGGCATTTTGTGAATACTCTGGGCGCAGTAGATAAGCCAAAGGGCAATGCTGAGAATTGATAATGCTCTGATCCTGCAAGAAATTCGAGGTGTCTTCTGCAATCTGGTCGTATAGGGACGTGCAGGTATGCCTGCTTGAGATCTAGAGTCACCAGCCAAGACTCCTTGCCCAGCATGGGAAGAAGTTGCTGGAGGGTCAGCATTTTGAATTTTGGAACAATGAGGTATGTGTTCAGAGCGGACAAGTCGAGAATAGGTCTCCATTGATTTTCTTTTCTTGGTACAAGGAAAAGCCTGGAGTAAAATCCTTGGCCTTGTTCAATAGGCGGTACCTTTTCTATAGCTCTCATCCTTAGTAAGTTGTTGATTTGTCTTAGAGCGTCTGTTTTTTGGCTTGGTGGTAGGTTTGGCATTCCTCTCTTTTTTGGTAGAGTGTGGAAGTGAAACCGGTAGCCTTTGTCTATTGTTTGTAAAGTCCATTTGTCTCCTGTAATGTAATGCCAGTTGTGGGAAAATAAAGCTAGTTTTCCGCCCAAGGGTGCTTCCAGTTGTTCCCTGGTAGGCGGAATCAGAGCCAAGTCATTGTGTCTGCCCTGTGGAAGTGGTTGTAGTTGAATCTGTGGCAGTACTTCTCTGGTTGGTAGGTTGCCACTGACGTCCCCTGTAGGCACCCCTGGATTGACCTCTGCCTCTTGGGCGTCTATTTCTGCCTCTCTGTGCTCTGGAGGTGTCTGGAAAGGACCAATTCTTCGAAGGCCAATTTCTGCTAAACCTCGGAGGTTGGACCTGTAAGAAATCCTTGACTGTTTGGACAGATTTTGCTTTTTCCTCCACCTTCTTTAGAACCTCCTGTGCAGGGGAGCCAAACAAACTTTGTTTCTCATTAGGAGCATCTAGGAGTTTTGACTTAACATGGTCTGGTAAGGATTGTTCTTTTAACCAGGCATGCCTTCGAATCACTGTTCCAGTCATAGCTGATCTAAAGGAAGCCTCCAGTGCATCATAGCCGCATTTTAAGAAATGGTTACTGACCTGCTGAGAGTTATGTACCAAATCCTGAAGGGACTTGCGGTCTATAGGTTCAGGAGAGGACAGTTTTTTATTTAGCTGGTCTAACAAAAATTCCTGGTACTGAATCATGTGAAATTGACAGTTTAAGGCCCTGGCCGAAAGAGTAGCAGAAGTATAAACCTTTTTACCCCATCTCTCTAATGCTCTAGATTCCCTTTCAGAGGGGAGAGGATTTTTGGCAGAAGCAGCTGCCACAACTTTAGGGCCCTGTGAAATGGTTTCAGGATCTGCAACAGGAGCCTTATACAAATGGTAGTGTGTGTCCGGTACCCTGTAATATCGGTCAGGCTTGGCAGGGGCCGGAGGAAGAGAATCAGGGGCAGTACAGGCATCATTGTATGCATCATCAACAACTGTTAGTACTGGAGGAATGGCTAAAGGCCTATGCTGTGGTAAGTGCAAGAAAGTCCTTAGCCTTTTCCTTGAATCTGAAAAATCCTGGCCCTGCCATTGAAAGTGTTCCCTCATAGCATGTAAGGTTTCCCCAAAAGAAAATTCTTCAGGAGGAGAGGCAGAAGGAATGGAGTCTTCTGCATCGGAATCCTCATAAGGAGAGTATGGGCCTTCCTGAGGGTCTGAGATATCTGAGTCATCCGAGGAATAGTCTGTAGAAACAGGTTTGGGGGGTTCAGTCCTAGGCCTCTTATCTGGAGGGGGTTGAGAGGCCCTGTCTGGGTGAGGTTGGGATCCCCTGATCAAAGAAATGAGATCCTCAGCCAGGCTGAGCATTTGAAAACTAGAGGTAGGCCTGTGTGAGGGAGTTTTACCAGGTAAGGCCTTAGAAGATTTAGCTGCTTTAGCCCTGGAAAAAGCCTTGATAGACATAGATGCAGGGGGTCTAGCAGCCCCACGTGCAGGGGTAGATATGTCTAAAGGAATAGTATCTGACAAATCCTGGGTGCTAGCTTCTGTAGGAGCAATTTCAGTAGCCGATTCAACCATGCTCTGTGAAGCCTCGGCTATCGGAGGCCTGCTTTCGGCCGAAGGAAGAACCGAGGACTCGGTTTCAGCCGAAACCGAGACACTCGCGGTTGGCCTAACCGTGGTTTCAGCCAAAACCGCGGACCGCGAGTGTCGGTCCTTTTCCTTGCGCTTTTTAGCTAATTGCGTAGTCGGAGTCTCCAACGGCATTTTGTATGCAAAAGCGGGACCAAAAAACTCCTCTGCAAACTCCGACCGACGTTTAAGCGTCCGTCGGTTGAAGGAAGCACAGGCTAAACAAGCTGATACGTCGTGGTCCGGGCCTAAACAAGGAAGGCAGTAAGAGTGGAAATCCTTATGAGGTATTTGTTTCCCACAAGTTAAACAATTATTTACTTTGTCTGACATCGACTGAGGCAAGAAAGAGTCCCCAACGGGGTACTTAGCTTTTTAGAAGTCTTCGGTAGTAGAAATCTCTGGATCTGACCGACCGGCACTTGCTAACAGCTTCTGCTTCGGGCACCGCGCGGCAAGAAAGACTGAGGAAAATGGCGTCGGCTGATGCCTTTATACCCCAGCAGCTATGACGTCGGGTGAAGTGCGACATCAGCCGAGGCCAGACCCAGACTTTAGAATCCGGCCGACCGAGGGGCTGCCTGAGGCAGGACAACCCATATGTTAGGACTGCAGCTGCATCCTTGAAGGACATCCAGGGAAACTGTCGGAGACAAAGGCTTAACCATTTTCAGCTACGACACAGACTCTCTTGGGACTCTTGGATCCAAGGACCCCAAAGACGAGGGATGGATTGGATATTACTATTTGGGAAGTGGAGGGGAGGCTCACAGATATGATGGGAGCTGGAGACAGAATAACCCCCATCTGAATCCTAGGAACTTCCTCATCATTCTATCCACTTTGGCCTCAAAAAGAGTTCTGCAGAACTTAAAAGATGAGGTACTGGACTGTAGCTTTGAGTTTCCTTGGTGTTGTTTGAAAAAATGGGGAATGGAGCCCAGGAGATACTGGATTGATCACAAATTTGAGTGAGCAAGTTCTAGCAGTCTTTGAAACACCAGTGGTCTGATCCAAGGATTTGGGATCCGAAAGCGGTTTCCAAGACTTACTTGGTACCATAATCACAGATCTGAGGGTTTAGGATCCAAAGGTTTCCTTTCTGGATTCAAGGAAGTAGGATCTGAAGATCTTCGAGTCTTCTGAGGAGGCTCCGAATTCACAGAGGTAGAAGGAGTCTTCGAAGACTGAGGAAAGGATCTCTTTCTAGGCTCCGATGGAACTTTAGAATGCTTACTGGGGGTTTGAGCCTGTAGTAAGAAAAAGGGGGTAGCAATCTCTTAAGGACCAACTTGTTCCTCTTATTCACAACTGCCATAGAATTAAAGGCAGCACAGACAGCAAAATTAGTATTAATGTGTGCTGCTCTTAGGCAATAAACAGACTCCCTGTGGGCATCAGCATTTGGAATTTTGTTGCTACAGGAAGTGCATGTTTTTAAAACCTGTTGGCTTCTCACCATAACTACTAGAAAAAACAGGGAAGGAAAGAAAGTTTACTGCATTAAAAAAAACTATCAACAGTGGTAGGAGTAGTACTCTAAAAAGAGTAGAAAAGAAATAGAAAGATAAAGAAAACTGGTACAAACAATAGTAAGAAACAAGGATACCTAAAAAGTAGAAAAAAAAGAAGTTGAAAAGGGCTAATGTGTAAAAACTCCAAAAAAACTAGATAGAGGAATACGGAAGATGTAGAGAAAGTCTTAGGGTAAGACATCCTAAATAAAAAACTACTTACAAATTCTTGTATGATTAAAAAAAGGGCTTCTGAGAGAGGATCCATGTCTGTGTGAGATGGTGGCAAACAAGATCTGAGGTACTATAGCTAGCTGGGGCATTATAGGTAGAGGGAGGAGCTTGAGAGTTGGATCCATAAGTCTGAGATATGTGGGCCAAGTCAGATCCAAGGTCAGATCCATAACCCATACGTTGAGGAATAATGAAAAGGACATCAGGTACATGTGGTACACTGGAATATCAACTTATGACATTTAAAATTAGCCCAAAAAATGTTTCCTGCTATTGTATATTCTGTACCTTTGAAATTTCCTCACTAGAATTTTTGTATATACGACTTTGACTTGTGAACAAAATATTTTAAGATGCCATTTAGCAAACTCATGTTTTATTGAAAACTACCCACTCAAAAGATAATTGGCTTACCAAAGGGATTTCATATCTTCTTATGAATCTTTGGGATAGCAAAATACAGAGCATCAGAGAAACATTTAATGTATTATTTTGAGACCTCTTCATTGCTTAAAAAGCCTAAAATTTACTCTTTTCACTAGTTCAAACAATTCAAAAAAAGGCCTGCAGAGTTACAAAAAATCTCAACATATTCAGAAAAATGCACCTTAGAGTTATGTATTATAGCTGCTTCATGTACATAGATATATATGAAGTGTTAAATTCTGAAAAATGTATTCTTGTATTACCCCAAACAAAAGGAAGCCATTCTAAAAGCTGGATTGCACAATCTATATTAAAGAAGTATGGTATGTCTTATGCAGCCAATTTTTCTTCCATCCTGCATCCAGTTTTTCAATATACTGTTCTGTGTACACTAATCACAAGACTGCATTAATCTTACTTCACTCCCATACGTCTTACACCTTTACTGAATTATCAATTGTGACACAGGCAGACTTACATTTATATACAAGAAAGCAAACCATATTAACTTGGCATAGTTACAAACATTATACATCACGTACATTCTTTGGTAAAGTATAAATCAATCAAACATTACATAAACTTGTCAATACTTGCCTTCCCTTAAACCTCATTCTTCTTCCAAAACAAACATTTTTCTGCATACACTGTTCCCACAATTTCCATTTTTTTCTATGTAATTTGTCCTACCCTTTTATGGAGGTCTTATTTCCAGTTCACTTTTCTCTGTTACAATATTCACTACTTAAAATATGGTTGGTTTAGACTATAAATTCCATTTTCTAGTAACTGCTTTTTGGGCAGCCACCAGAATTAAACTTACCAATCCTCACTATGTCTAAGCAATTCAGATCCTGTACCTCAGCTCAAAACTATCACTCTTTACTTGCACCAATTTGCTAGTCTAGTATTTTTGGCACAGTACCCTGTAGGGATTTTTTTTAAGTCTCCCAACTCATACTCCCCAAACATTATGTTCCCACTTACTTCTTTCTTCCCCATCTCCAACATTTGCCTGCTACCTAAGGAAAAAATATTTTTGGTTTGTTTTGAATATAAAAATACCTATGCAAATATGTCCAAACAAAAATCCTACATCTTCTAGACTTTGTTGCATATTTGGGGGCCATACATATATTCTTCTATTGTTCCTTTGTGAATTGCTTATCCAGTCTCTCTTCCCAATCTTTTCCAACCTCCTCTGATTGACTCCTATAGTTATGAAACATTTTACATGCCATCCTAATCTCTTTTTTAACAGCAGCTTCCATTCTACATTCAACTAAAAACTTTGCCAGTAGAGGTCTTTTCACTTAGGATTCCCCTATACTTTGATATAAATTCCTGAAAGGGAAGGCAGTTTGCAGTCCAAACATCTTCTTGGCCTCTTCACGTTGTATTACCTTTTCTCCTCTGATTATTTGTTCCCAGTACCTTGCTTCCTTTGCCAATTTTCTCCAGTAAATTCCAGCCCCCTCTTGCTTATTCTCTGTTCCACTTATTGCAGTACCCCCATCATCAGAATCTCCTTTCTGCATTCCTGTGTTGTAGTTCTTAGAATACTTTCTGTGATCTTATGATTATAATATTATGTTTGATTTTAATTCTACTTAATCTGCGTTTAAAATCCCAGTCTTTCCTTATTTCTTGAATTTCCTCCCTGTTTCATTATCATCTCCTTCCATTTTGAATTGTAGCTTTCTGCTTGTGTCAAGGATAAGAGCCTTAACTGTGTAGCTCTAAAATATCCCTTAAAATCAGGTAATCCTAAGCCACGTTGTTCTACTGGAAAGATCAGCTTATCCAACCTGACTCTTGCCTTCATCCCTCCCAAATAAAATTCTTTAACTCTTTAATTACCATCCACAACTTCTCCTCTGGTTGATGAAAATAAGCCTGACCTGTGTATAAAGCTAAAGAGACTAAAAATTGTTTTGCTGCTTGTATCTTGCTATCCACAGACAAGAGCTGCCAGTTTCTCAGTTTTTTTACCACCTTTTTAGTCTCTTCCCACATATCCTTAGCCGCCATAACAGAATCCTTTTTACCCATACTCTCAAATACTTCATTTTATCATGGCCCCATAATTATGGGTACTGCTAAACTAATTCATGTGTGGGTAAATAGTTTACAGCTACAGCCTTTGCTTCATCTTCATTAATTTTATAGTATGAAAAAAACGCAAAACTGTCTCAGAATGTTCCACAGCACTGTGTTGTCCTTTTCTGCATTTATCAAGTACAAAAATAAATAGTTTTGTCTGCACGTAAAGCCAAATTTTCTTGATTACTATACCAAATTTATCCCTGAATTTCTGAGCCCCTTATTTTCTTTACCAATGGTTCTAAATATAATACAATAAGAAAGGGGAAAGACTCTGCCTGGTTCCTCTGTTCAGACACAACTTATCCGAAAGGAACCCTCCCATTTTGATGTTTTGCTTCCTATCCCTGATATACACTTCTAAGTAACCTTACTATTGTGTTTCAACTGCCCTACTCATAAAAACACGTCTTTCTCTGCATTGTGACTCACCAACAGCAGCAGTATGTTTTTACATTCTGCTTCCCTCTGGATCATCATTGTTCTATTAATGTTGTCAAATGTTTGCTTCCCCTGCACATAACCAAACTGATCCATCTCTATCCATTTTGACAACATTTTTGCCATTTATTTAGCCATTATAGACAAACACTTCATAATTCTACTTCAAAAAATTGAAATTGGACTAAATGAAGCTAGAATTAATAGATCTTTACTGTCTTTAGGTATTATATCCACCACAGCTTTTTTCCAGGATGTTGATGTTTCACCTCCTTTTAAAATACTGTAAAACCAAACCTTCCTGAGCTTTATCACTTTCTTCTCTCCTATCTTCCAATCTTCCACAGGAATACCATCTATTTCTGGAGACATTCCTGCAGAATGGATATTCATTAATGTTTTTATTTCACCTCCTTCTATCTCAACTGTTAATTGCTGAGCCTCATCTACCTCTAACCTTGGAAAATTAAAGTATTCCATAAATATTTCCATTTGTGCTTTTTCTTGATTTCCACATTTTTTTGCTTTATACAAAAAAAAAATTAAAAAAAATTACAAAATATCTCTAATACCTCTAGAGGATATCTGGTTATTTTTCTTGTTTTATGTTCCCTACTGTTGCAAATCAATTTCCAGCCCCCACCTGTTAAGTAATGCTCCCCGCTGAAGGCTCATTATTTCTCCCAATTTTTTCTCAAGCTTCATAACAGCAGTTTTAGGTGGAATATAAATATACGCCAGTGTAATATTGTCAGTAGCCCCTTACTACCACAAATACGCCATTATATTTTTCCTCTTCTATCAATATTGGAGCTCCTCTAGCAATTAATATAAGTACTCCTCATTTCCTCTGTCCCTGAAATTCTGCTGAATATTCACCCTGAAATCCTTTTTCAAACTCACATTCTCATTTCTTTCCAAATGTGCCTCCTGTAGCACAGCTATTTGCAATCTTCATTTCAGAATACAATTCAATGTTCTTTTTTTGTGTACACCTATGAGACCATTCACATTCCATGATAATATGGAAAGTGTTGCCATTATGATAAGAAGTTATTATTCTCACTTATTATATATGACAGATTTTTTAGATGTTAATTTCCAGCTTTTGTGATACATACACCCACTGTTGGGCTGGCTGATCTTTTATGTCAACTCCACTTGAACCCAAGTCATGTTTTACAAGACATTTTGTTTTAATGAAGATCCTCAAAAAACACACCCACATTCCCAGAACCTGATAACTTAATACAAACAAACAAAACTATGTACATCTTCATATAATGAAGTTTAACCCTCCTAGTAGGAACATTTGTCTTAAATAGACCACTACAGACACAGCTTTATTATCTGAAGAATGAGGAGCACAGTCCCCTTCTGCTTGATGACTCACTTTTTGTTGGACAAACTTTTGTATTTCTTCATTAGCCTGTTCTGCATCAAAAAATGACTGAAGATAGACTGATACAGCAGCTTGGATCTCACACCTGCATCTTGACAATCCCCAATTATTGGAATAAATGTGCAATTCTTCTGCCTGGTGTATACTTTATAATCATTTTCCACAAACACTCTACTGTCTCCAACTTTTAATACTTTGCCCTTCTGACACACTTTTGCCAGGGTAAACTTTCTGCTGGTATGACTGCATCTTTACTAATACAAATCTTGTCTGCTTTCTCATGGCCAGGTTTGGAGCTTACACATGGCGTACCCTTTACATTTACAAATCCTGCTGTGAAATATCAGTCCAGATGCTTATTTGTGCCTTCCCAATACAGTCTGTTCCTCAAGTTTTTTTTCTGGTACAGCAGAAATCCTCAGGTTTTCCCTGCAAGTTCTGTTCTGCAACATCATTCTTTGAAACATCTCTTCCTGAGCAGTCTCATACTCAACCAGCCTTTTCTTCATTTCGACCTCTGATTAGTTCATCTGAATATCTGTTTAAAACTTCTTCCATTTTTCCAGCCTTTTTTGGCTCACCAACAACCATTTACTACTTAATCCCAAAAAAACTATACCTACTATTTTTACCAAAACAATTTTCTCCAGATACTTCTAACTTTGCTATTACTTCTTTGAATAATACTTCAGTGTGGTTTCATACACAAAACTGTTAGGTGTAATTACGGACAACAATCTTAAGTATGACCTACATATCAGCAACATAAATAAATAAATAAATAAATAAAAATAATCAAAAATTGAGCATGTTGTATAGGGCTAAGAAATTCATCTCATACTCCACAGGAGTAACCCTTGCCACCACCTTTTATCCTCCCTTCTATATGCTTCACCTATTCTAACCAATCTTCCCTCAAAGCAAAACTTAGTCACTGTTATAATAAAATAGCTAAATTTGCCACAGGGCAGACCCACTACTCTCACCATTGCTCTGCTCTCAGATCCCTAAACTGGTTCAAACTTCCCTACCTTCTTGCCTTTAATCAACTAATATTAACTCAAAAAATACTGTACAACTCTCATTTTCGCAAACTACATCACTACTTCAACACAATATTCCATCGCGTGACCTACGCTTCTCTCACAAGTATCTACAATCTATTTACAAACTTCAAAAATCTAACAGGATTAGTCTGCACTCTCACTGTGTTGCCAAAATCATGGAATAGCATTCCAGAAGCAAACAGACTTGCACCCCACTATTATTCCTTCAAGTCTAGGTAGAAAAAACATCTAACCAGTAAGTGGTTCTGCCCATGCTCCTTGCCATCTTGGTACTCTTTTCTATTCCCTTCTTCCCCACTCTTAGCAGACTTTCTCTTGATATCATATTGCCCTTCCTGCTTTACCTACTTTCTAGCCTCACCTCTCTTTAATTCCTTACTATTTTAATATTCTTTCTTTATATTCTTACACTAACCTTTATCTATCCCAAAATTTATGACTGAAATTTACTATCTAGTTCTCCTGCCAAAAAACTTATACGGCTTTTACAACCCTTACTTATTCTTTTATATATTTTTCATGCATCATTATGTAACATGCATATTATGCACTCTCTTCTTTCGGGTCTATATTAGATCAACAAAACCTCATTGCAGCAAATGCTGTTTCACTGACAAATATAGACCGAAATCCCAAAACACCGAAACCCCAGGTCACAGATTTTTTTTTCCCATGGGAAAATCAGTAGACCAAAACACAACGCACCACTTAAAACATTGCAAGGTGGAGGGATTCATCCCTCCACCCCAATGTCAGGGGGCTATGCCCCCCCACCCCCCAACCAAATATACCAACTCTAAGATCGCACTACAGTGGGGTAAAGGGCAATATCATGGCTCAAGCCAAGCGAATCGCTAATCTGACCTTTTGCTGTTTTGGGATTTTGGTCTATATGTGTCAGCGAAACAGCATTCGCTGTAATGCCGTTTCAACAATCTAATACAGACCCATTCTATCTTGTATTTAATGTATTGTCAACTTTATTGCTTGCCTTACATTTTGCTTATTTTCTTTTATTGTATTCACATATTGTACTACTTGTATTGTCTTAATATTTGTAACCATTGTTCAATTTTTTTTTAAATTCTATTTGTGTAACATTGAGCTTTTTTCCCGGGCCTGCAGTGAAAATGAGCTCATACCCAGTCGGACTTTCCCCGTAAACAAATATTAAATAAAATAAAATAAATAAATTTTGTAATTAGAACTGATATATTCCTTCAGTGCTTTATTTCAGCTCTGATCACATTTGTGGTATTTTTCCTCAAGGTTACTTGAAGCCAGGTCTTGAACCAAAGCTTGAACTTCTTTTTTGCTGCAGAGCTGCAGGATTTTCCAAGTCAGTGTTTTCTTTTCACTTTTCTAGTTGACTTTCTTTCTGGTTCTCCAAGTTTTTTCTTTGCTGGCATCCAGGCAGTGTAAGTACTAGCCGATAACTGAATTTATTAAAAGTGGCAGAGTTCCTGGCCCTCATCTGCCAGTTTCTTTTTTTCACACTGGAACAGCTGAAGTTAACTTGTTGATCAGTGCGCAGCCATCTTGGAAGTCCCCTTTTGTTTTACTATTAATCCAGTACTGTACTGTATACATTCACTGCAAATGCCTGTGACTCTATGTTTTCACACCTTACTACATGCATATTATTCGCTATGTTATTCTATGGTATAACTGCTTAACTGCTGGGCTGTGGCCGAAATGGATCTCCTTGAGGATTAGTACACTATTACTCTGGCCAATCAATCAATCAATAAACAAATGCTTAATGTCTAGCAAAACTCATAATGTTAAAATATTCTGTGACCTTATCATCCTTTCTACTACATGACAAGAAAGAAAGACTTGCTTGGAATATATTTTCATTCTGCATTCTGCAGTTCAATTTCAGAGCAAAAACTGATTAACTGGATTAAATGACTGAAAATACAGCATCTATGTATTTATACAAGACTGAGAATACTTTAAAGTTTCCAAGTGGTTATCATATATAACAATGACGGAGCAGATGTCTGCATCTGCATTTTCTTTCCATTGACTTACTTTACTATGCAGCTGAGCAATGTGTTAGATATTAAAACATTCAGTAACAAAGAAAGCAATACCACTGCAAAAAGATTTCACTTTTTAGTACTTTTTTCCCTTTTGTAATGCAATATCCCTTTTTACCATGTGTTTTTAGCTGTTACTTAATAAGATGCAAGTTATATACAATTTTATTACTTTAGATTAAACTGCTAAAATACATAATTAGTAGATTGATGAAATAAGATTTTATGTTATTAAGTATGCTATAACTCACAGATACATGTACACTGCTACTTTTTAATAAAAATCTTAGGTACCTGGCTTGTCAACAAAATATTTCATCGTAATATTCACAGTAATAATGTAGTACAAGCATAATCATTTTTTGTTTTTTAAATTGCATATTTTTAATAGGAGGACTTTTAAACATAACTTATTTTCAGACAATAGTGACACATGCTGGTCAAATGATCTCAACAAAAAAGTTTGCTGTTCCTGTACAATGCAATTCTGAGATTAAGAAATCCAATTATTATAACAGAAGGAAAAGGATGAGCAAATTACTGTCTCGTGTTTACTGCATGTTTTTATTTATCTGTATAATATTCAGCAATAATTACAAAGATATAGAAAAGCTGTTTTCACCCAACAGCAGAAAGGAGTCCTTACTGTATCAGTAACTAAAGGCCCCAGTGAGAACATTAAAGCACAATTAATGAAGAAGTTGTGACAAAAATTCACAATAATTCTGATAATTACTCTAATTGCCTCACAATAATTTAAAATCATTTTTAATGACAGCTGCACAGAAAGGACATTAAAGATTACAGCTGGCTAGCAACAGAGAAAAGGAAAGTCATCAAGACAGAGAAAGCAAAACTTGACTTGCTAACTTAACCTGTGACCAGTTTAGATCAGCCAGGCCATGCTTTGATGCAGGGCTTAGGACTGTGGGTTTACATACTGAAGGGAATTAGCAGGTTCCTTAGTCTAGGGAAAATAATTTATTGCCCAAGTGTAAAACGTTAATAAGGCACAGTCTAAATGGTAAAGTGCGTTGTATAGTTACATAAATTAGTCAAATTCCTAGTTACAGTCAAAATAGAAAGGTGTATTTTATACTAACGTTAATTTTATAGTCATACACCTACTTACAAAGTGGTAAAGTGTGTTTTGCAGTTGAAGTACAAAGTCATTCTTATTTGCAGTTTAAATTGCCAAGTGTCAATAAAATGTACATCTGACTAGTAAACTGTGAAAACCTAACTAAAAACTGGTAAAGCTGTACTCACATGAAGCATACAGTCAATATTTCCAGTTGATGTTATGGTATATAACCCAAACAAGTAAAAGGGATGCACTCAGTGTTGCTACAGAAATGTATCTAATTTCATAAGACAAATTTCCAGATCCCAAAGTGATTACTGAAATAGTGAGGGATGAGTCACATTAACAGTAGTGATGAGTCACATCACTACTGTTAAACCTCTACTGTTAAGTTCAAGATATCTCTGAAGTTAGCAATAAAGAAAAGGAAGTTAAGACAGACAAAACATCTTTTGATATGCCCATACCAACGGACACCCTGATAGTAAGGGTACATCCAGAGTCAGTGTTAGCACTTTGGGGACCCCAAGCATGTGTCAAGTTGAAGGTCCCTGGTCACCTCCAGTCTGGTACTGCATGCCACCTAAGCAAACTTTTAGCTCATGCTGTAGAGTTTTAAGACTACTAATGCACAGACTGAACTGTAGCTTCAATGCTCTTGCAATTTGACAGGGCTGTGTACCATACTATGTTGTCCATCTCACACAAGGACATTGACAGAGACTGGCATTTAGTTGCAAGGATATTGCAGTGATGCTCAATTATAACAACCCTATATACAGAGCTAGCATTAGGTGAAATGCAGCCTTAAGCAAATGGTTCAATGGCATCACCCCAGTCTACTGTTTTTACCCCTTCACACATCCTCCAGTGCTCCCCCTGTTTTTCCCCCATCCACTGCTCCCCGTACCACGTACATTACTTTTTTCTTCCCTTTTTCATACTTTGCCTTACTCTTCAGTTTTTGAAAAAGATGGCGTTTTTGTTACAACCTTTTTCATATAATGATGGCAAGAACAAAAATTATGATTAAGGAAAGAAATTCATTTTTGATGTTTAACTTTATTGTTCATTGCATCCTTTCAACAAGTTTCTGGCCAAGACAGTACAACAGTAAATGTATAGGAAATAACTCAATCAAACTGGGAATTGGAGGGGTTTAAGACCCCCAGAAGCCACAGGGCTACAGATGCTCTGAAGTGCATTTTAAAGCATTTCCCAACATTTTGATCCAAGGGTGGCCCGAATAAAAATCACGAGCAAGAAAAGAATTGCAGTATTTTATTTTTTTACTTCAAGGAAGACATAAGATGTGGCCAAGACTTAATTTTCAAAGTTGACAAAACAGCAGTACACAATAAACTAACAATCGGCATCCTTATAAATAGTTTTCACACTGCCTCCCATCTAAGCTCATTAATCCAAATATGCTGATGATTCTACCATCATTTCCTCCTCCAATAACATAACACACCTTCAGCAAATAACCCAAACTGCCTTCTCAACTGAAACTTGGTTAAATAATGCTCAACTAATGAACCCCAATATAAACAAACTCCCCCTCTTTACACCCAAGACGCTCTCAACTGACTAAGATTTATCCACTTAACACTGAAATAGAAGTGGTTCCACATGCTGAACTATTGGGAGTGATCACAGATAATAAACTTACCTTAGACCTACACATACAAAATGCAATCAAGAAAACACACCTCTTGCTCGGAATGCTGTATTTCCACAACAACTTTATGGATATAAACACCAAAACCACACTAACCACCACCCAACTACTCCCCTCTCTTCTATATGTTGCCCCTATCCTGACCACTCTTCAGGTTATGTTAAAAAATAAGCTTAAATCCTGCTATAATAAAAATTGCTAAATTTGCTGTAGGTGCACCCCAGCTCTCCTGGCCCTCAGCTGTCTCGAGTTCCCACATCATCTAAACTATCTACAACTAACCACAGCATACAAAATTTGTATATCAACCTAAAAACTGTCCTGCATTAAACTCAATTCTCAAAACCTATACACCTACCAGAGCTCTCCGATCTGAAGACAAACAACTAATAACTTTGTACAGACCAAACAAGAAGGCTGGGCAGTGTCTCCATTCTTACACAATTGCAAAACTCTGAAATGTCTTACCCAGAGATATCAGAGCGATATCAAACCACAAAAGCTTTAAACATGCACTAATAAACTTCCTCTTCAAAACAGATATCTGCCCTTGTTTCAAAAAACATTTAGTCCCCGCCACTTCCCTTTTTCCCTTAAAGTTCCCATACCTCCTCCTCTTTCCTCTTCCTGCTCTATCCCTACTCTTTTTCACTTTCATTCCTACTCTCCCCTTCTTGAGCATGCACTCAACCTTCCTGTCCCCACTTCTACTCTTCCCACTCCCATTTCACTCCCCCATACTTTCTCCACCCTAGACTCCGTTTCCCTCTAGAAAAATTAGACTTTCTATTCCTGCAAAATTTTCTCCACAACTTTTCTAATTTCTCAACCAATGTATTTGCCCTTTATATCCCTTATGATTACTGCTTGTGTCCCAGTGTTATTTAATTCTAAACTCTATTATATCTCCTTATCTCTTCTTTTATGCTCCCCTGTGCAACTTAATTCCAAACTCCCTTATAACTCCTTATTCTTCTTCCACTAACCCTTTTAGGAGATTGGTACATTTTTCATAAGTTTTAGCAAGCAAAGCCCATCTTATACTTACATACACACATTTATTGTATTTTCCTAATTCATATCTTTCTGTAAAGCTGACACTAACCTTGCTTGTTCTTTTGAAAAAATTATACTAAACACAATATTTTTATTTATTTATTTTATTTTACATTTGTTGACCGGGCTAGTCTGGCTGGATAACAAGTCCATTTTCAGCAGAGGCCCGAGGAGAAAAGCTCCACTATCTACTAATACATTACATAAAACTAGATAACTAAGAAATACAGCTTATAAGGAATATAACATTGCAAGAGAGATATTCAACAGTAATAAAACAATTTTCCTGAGGAAAGAAATGTACTGTTCATTAATTCCAACAAATTTTGCAGAAAAATATATAATACTTAAAGTTCTAATAGTAGTAGAATCAGAACAGGAGTTGGAGTAGAGAGGAAAGGAGTGGAGGAGTAACAGATTAAGAAATAGGATAAGTTAGTCAGGTGTACTGCAGGAACAGAGCCAGTGGTTTTGGAAGTACAGTTTAATTTTCTGTTTGAAAAGAGGCAAAGATGTAGTCAGAGTTATATCACTAGGTAGAAGATTCCAATTTCTACCTACTGTATTAGTGAAGAGACAGTCACCAGCAGAGTTGTTTGACTTAATTGATTTGGCCATCAGTTTGTGAGAAGAGCGCAGAGAGTTGAGATTGTTATAAGGGATTATCAGTTGAGAGAGAATAGGGGTGTTGTCAGGTTGGTGTAGTATACTATGGGCAACAGAGAGTTGAGGGATTTGCAGGTAGTTTTGGAATTCAAGCCAGCCTAAAAGTTTTAAGTTAAGACAATGATGGGTTCTGAAGGGGTTACCAGTTCTGAAGGGGTTACCAGTTGCGAAGCGAGCAATATTGTTGTAGCAGGTTGCTAATTTAGTTAGATTGCATTTCTTAAGGTTGGTATAAATAGGGGAGGCATATAGTAGAGTGGCTAAGAGATGGGATTGAGCTATCTTGGTTCTAGTTGCTGGGGTTAGAAAAGGTTTAATTCGATAAAGGGATCCTATTTTTCTGTTAACTAATTTGATGGTGTTGTTAATGTGTTGATCGAAGGAGAGATTATTGTCGATGGTTATTCCTAGCAGTTTTGTTGTTGAATCGGGAGAGATGATAGTGTTAGTGCTTGAGGAGATGGAGAAGTTTAATGGGGGGGGGTCCGAGTTGTGGGGGTAAAAAGGAGAAGTTTAGTTTTTTTGGCATTAAGTAGGAGGAATCGTTTAGAGAATCATGTTTCAACCGTATTAAATACATTTTGTGTGAGTGAGATCAGTTCTGTAGGGGATGGAGCAGAACAAATAAGGGTTGAATCGTCTGCATATTGAATGCAGGTTGCTTGTGGGATAGCAGAATGAAGATCATTGATGAAGAGGGAGAAGAGAAGAGGACCAAGAATGGAGCCCTGAGGAACTCCGATGGAAATTGGCAAAAGAGTAGAGATTTGGTTTTCACATATGACTGCTTGTTGTCTGTTAAGATATGATGTAAACCATTTAATAGCTAGGTTATCAAATGAAAGAGATTGAAAAATGTTAGTTAAGAGAGAGTGGTTGACCATGTCAAATGCTTTTGAGAGATCAATGAAGAGAGCAGAAGAGAGAAGATTATTGCTGCGATTTTTGTAGATAGTATCTATAAAGGAAAGAAGGGCGGTGGTGGTGCTGTGATGAGGTCTAAAGCCATGCTGACAGTGTGCTATAATGGTGTGTAGAGAGATATATTGTACTAGTTTGCTGGTGAATACATTTCTCTATAATTTTGGCTATGGGTGAAAGGAGAGCAATTGGTCTAAAGTTGGAGTAGTCAATAGAATTACCACCTTTATGTAGTGGAATAATATGGGAGACTTTCCAGATGTTTGGGATGGAACCCTCCTGGATAGTTCTGTTTATGAGTATGGATATTGGGTATGCAATTTCTTTGGCTGCTTTTTGGAGGAAAAGCGAAGGGAGCTTATCAGCTGAAGGTGTACATGGTTTCAGTTTGTGAATGAGTCTGTAGATGTAAGAAGTAGATATAGGTTTTAGAGAGAAATTGTGAGAAGAGTTAGCTGGGTTGTATGGGGGGTGGTAGTTGTTGGTGTTCATTTGTCTAGCTAGGGATTGAATAGTTTCGGAAAAAAAAGAATTAAAAGTATTTGCAGTTTGGAGAGGGGTGTCAGGGTTGGCATTTAGTGGGGAGGGAGTTTTGGCTGTACCTGGTGAGAGGAGTCTATTTACTGATAACCAAAATTGTCTGGAATTGTTAAGATGAGTTTGCTGAAGTTCACAGTAGAATTTCTTTTTGTCGGAGATTATTGATTTCTTAGTCTGATTTCTAAGCTGGCGGTAGTGAAGAAAATCTGGGTTATTTCTGTGGCTTCTCCATTTGGTCCAAACTTTATTTCTAGTGAGGATGAGTTTCTTAGTGTCTTTAGAAAGCCATGGGGCTGTTTTTGACTTCATTCTAATGGAACGCTCTGGAGCATGTCTATTCAGAATGGATAAGAAAGTAGTATTAAAGAATAAAGCTGCATCCTCAAGAGGCAGTGTTTTTAGGGAATTCCAGTTACAAGCGCTAAGTTCAGCTAGAAAAAGGTCTTTGTTAAAATGCTTGGTACAGCGAATTTGTCTAATATTTGGGGTGTTTACACAATCTGACTTTTCTCTAGAAATATAAGTTAGGAAGTGATCACTGACTTCATCTGGCATTGTACCTACTTTATATATTTTGTTAACATTGTTTGTGAGTATCCAGTCTAATATGCTTTCTCTTTTACTGTGCTTATTGAATCTAGTAGTTGAGGTGATTGTTTGGGAGAAGCTGTGGAGGTTAATATGGGAGGAGGGATTTTCAGCATTAATATTGTTCCAGTCTATGTTAAAGTCACCTAGGATTATAGTTTCCTGTGGGTAGGTGGTCAAAACCCAACTAAGAAAGTCTTCTAATATTGGAATATTGTTGCCTGGAGGTAGGTACATGCATATGATATAAAGGGCTTTTTTAGCATTTAGTTGGAGTTTAGTTGTGATGGCTTCTATTTTGCTATCCTGGTTTAGACAAGTTGGTAGAGTAGTGATGTTAAGATGATTTTTAAAAAGGATTGCTACCCCACCACCTTTACGTTTTGTTCTGTCTTGTCTAAGTATGTTATAGCCTTGGGGTATTATTTCAGAGTCCTTAGTGCCTGATTTTAGCCAGGTTTCAGAGAGGCATAGAATGTCAAAGAATAGGTGTCAAGGAGGGCATGAAGGTGGGGTATTTTATTGTTTAAACTTTGAATGTTAAGGTGCCCTATGAGGAATTTATTAGTGAGATTAGAAGAGTGTAGTTGAGGTGAGGGGTCAGTTGGGCCTGGGTTGGGGTGTATGTCACCATCTAGTAAGGTGGGATTTCCTAGTTTGGTTGTGATGTTACTATTTAAAAAGGTTAGAAGTTTAGGTTTTTTATCTGAGGGTAGGATATAGGTGAGGTGAGATAGTCTGTGAAATTTAGGAAGAAGATAGTTAGGGGTGGTTGTAGCATTGGAGTAGGGTGTGAAGGTGTATATGGTTGAGGTCTCTTTTTTTGTGAAATTAGGCAGGATTGTAAGTGAGTTTTCAAAGAAGGTAAGTTGGTAAGTAGAGAATAGGGAGGTTAAGAGTAGGACTGATAGAGTAAGAAGTGTTGGATAGCAGGAAGTCATTATGTATAGAGATAAAGAAAAGGAGAAATAAGAGAGAAAGATATAGGAGGTAAGATATAAGGTGGAAGTATGTCAGCTAGGAAGGTAGGGGAGAACTACAGTATACTATTGGTTGGGTGAGAACTGCAGTATACTAAAGTGTATAGAGAGGGGTAAGACTGGTAAGGAGAGTGGAGTGAGAAAAGAGATATATAGAAAAGGAGGAGAGAGTCTGAACTAGTAGGAAAGGTAGTAGAGAAGACAAAGAGGAAGAGGTAAGAGTATAAGGGGTGTGTTGAGGGGTGGACAAGAAATACAGGGGAAGGAGAAGGAGTGGATAGGTGTGATAGGGGGTGTGGCTGGGGAGCTATAAGAATGGGACCCCTGGGGGTGGGTGGGAATTGGGGGTAGGGAGGGGAGCGGAGTGAGCCCGCAGGGAATATAAACATCAGTAATTGACTTCAATGGTTAGCTTAGTTTCTGGTGTTCTTCCAAGGGGATCCAGTATCTGTCTGCCTGGATGACATGGTTGACAGGCCTCGATGCTTTGCTAGAGATGGCCTCCACTTGTCACCTCTGGGATTCAGGATTCTGGCCAAGGCTCTTACCTCCCTCATTGTGCAGTCTTTAAGTAATGTCCCAAAGACAAACCTTCCAACATAAAAGATCCGTCAAAAAGCAAAATGAAGATCATGCTCCTTAATGCTAAGAGCCTTAACCTGAAAATGCACTCACTTGAGGCTCTCCTTGCACTGGAAGATGCAGACATCTGTGCAGTCATGGAAACTTGGTTCAAGGCTGCGGAGAGCACCCCTGCCTTACCAGGCAATACCTCATTCCACACATTCCAACCCCAAAATGAGGTCTGGAAGACTAAGGGTGACGGAGCCTCTTTTCATTAAAGACAAGCACACCTCCAGACTGGTTTGTCAGCATGATGCACTAGAACTACTCCTGGTGCAACGGACAATGGCAAGAGATCCATCCAAGTTATAGCCATTATAGGCCCCCCTCCATGATTCAGGGCACCCACTCCTCCTACCTGGATCTACTTGAATCCATCAAGGTACCCCCTAACACCCTGAACCTTGGTGATTTCAACTACCCTGCCATAGACTGGGTGAATTATTCTTGCTCTAATGTACTCATCCAATGATTCCTTGACTTCATCAATTCTAATACACTAGACCATCTAGTATAAACCCCCACAAGGGGAGATAACATTCTAGACTTGGTTCTCACCAACATTTGTGACTGCTGCACCACCCCCATACATAGTAAGTTTTCCCTAGTGAGAACATACCATCAGTCTGTCTCATTCGAAGTTTCTATCCTGTCCAACACTCCCTCCAGCCATAACCAAGCTAAAATAATTCTTAAAAGCTGACTACAACCTCCTAAGGGAGGGTTATCAGTATCTTCACACCACCGCCCACTTCAGGGGATGCAGACAACTATGCTGCTCCCCTCCCTAACCAGTGCAGTATACAAGCACATATACAACTGCATGGACTCAGCCATACTGATGAACTAAAACCTGCTCCACAAGGAAACACAGACCTATCTGGTGGACATCCTGTATCAACAGGCTTTACAGCAAAAGGAAGAGACTGCTGTCATAGGGTAAAAAGGCACAAATTCCCAATTGGAAAAACTCCCTCCTTAGCCTCAACAAGCAAATTAGATCACTAAGGAAAACCTCCAAAGCCAATTATGAATCAAAACTAGCCTCCAAAACAAAGGGTAACCACAAAGCAGTTTTCAGTTATGTCAGGAACCTCCATGGTAAAAACCAGGTTTGTTCCGAATTAGTTCTTAATGGTACCACTTACACTGATCCTGTTGACTTGGCCAACCTGCTAGCATATAGGTTCAATGCAAACTTCACCCCCCTGCCCCCCCAAAGGCCCATTCGACATCTCCGATACTTGTCCCACACCTCACATCTCCGCAGATCAAGTGTTAAAGGCCCTATCCAAGGCAAAGAACACAGCTTCCATGGCATCTGATAGTATCCCAGGATGTATCCTGCACCATCTCCAGTAGAACTAGCCTTGCCATTGAGCACCCTATTCGACCACAGCCCAAGTACAGGCTTCATTCCAGCAGCGTGAAGAACTGCCACTGTCATGCTCTTGCACAAAGGTGGTGCCACTAATGACTTTGGAAACTACCGCCCCATTAGCTTGACAAGTCTGATCTGTAAGGCCATGGAGTGTATTATTATGGACCTCATAAACAAGGACATAGGCAATCTCCAAGCATTTGACCCCATCCAGTTTGGATTTGTCAAGGGCAGATCTTGCTTGTTAAACCTGGTTGACTTTTTTGAGACTGTCACCAAGGCCTTGAACGAGGGAAAGTCAGTACATACAGCTTACCTTGAACTTGGCCAAAGCTTTTGACACAAACTCCCACTCGGGCATCATCGAAAAGCTAACACAACTTGGCATAAATCCCTATCTCATCAGGTGGGTGGCCAGCTGGCTCACTGATAGGACCTACAAGGTCAAAATAGGCAACTCCAACTCTGACAGCAGACCTGTAACTATTGGTGTTCCCCAAGGATCTGTCCTGGGACCCCTACTGTTTGGCATCTACTTCTCAGAGGTCCAGACAAGACAAAGGGCCTGTGGCTGACCAAGTTTGTGGATGACTAAGTTGGGTGCTGTCATTCACCCCCCAAACGATGTTAACATACTGCAAGAAAATTTCACAGCAAAAAATGACTGGTGCCAAACTTATGGCATTATGTTAAACACAAAAAATGTATTATCATACCATTCTGCAAATAAAACATGTTCCCTACTGATTACCACATCAATAGAAACCCCCTAAGCACACAACCTGTGGTGAGAAACCTGGGTAGACAGGTTGACAACAATCTCACATTCGACCATCATGTAGTGGCAGTGGTCAGAAAAGCCTTCTACTTGGTTCATCTCATAAGTAAAGGGATTGCATCCAGAAAAAAGGAGGTCATTACATCTCTGCACTCCTCCCCCCTCATTAGACCAATAATCGAGTACAACGCCCTGTTTGGTATGTACCTCTCCAAACACCTGCACCAACTTGAAATGCCACAGAAAAACCTCACAAAAACAACCCATGCCCTCAAACACCTGTCCTATGTGGACAGGCTCAAATCACTATCACTCTACTTGGTAATGTACAGATTGCTCAGAGGTGATCTGCGTCTCACCTACAAGGCAATCTCGGACCCTACCCTACTAGAGATGCTCCATATACGCAAGTCTAACTACTCACACATTACCCGTTCAAAAGGCCTAAATCTAATATGGGACATTAACAACCTGCTGGGCAGACAGGTTCGTCTCCCAGAGGTTTACCCATCTCTACAACTGACTTCCCATACACGTCAAACAAAGTACATCGCTGACCCTCTTCAAGCGCAACCTTGATGAGTGGATGGGAAACCACAAACTTGCCCCAGGGATTCCATCTGTGTCCCTCATTGGCAGGGGTGACAGGTTTTGATTGAGGTTTCTTTTTCAAGGATATACTCTTGGCTAGGCTTGTAACGGCCCCAGAGCCATTAGCCTAGTAACCGCCATATATTCAGCTGTCTGTTCTGCACTTGTCTGTATTTGTAAACTTTATACTAAATGCAAATCTTATATCTGTTCATATCTTTACAATATTTTTCTACTGGAGCTTTTCTCCCAAGGCATCCGCTGAAAATGGGTTTCTGACCCAGTTGGACTTTCCCAGTTACCTAATGTCAAATAAATAAAATGAAAGAATATATAAATCCTATCTGGGAATAATGAGCTAGTTTTTAATTTGTCTTCTGCTAGTTTAACATCAGTAAAGCTAAGACTGTTATGGAAAGGCCTTTCTGTTGTCCCTAAACAGAAAACGGACATAGAAAATGTTTATATGGACTTAAATATGTTCATTAGAAATACTGCTTTGTGTCTAGAGTTTACTCAGGATAGTGAATACATTGAGAGTTTTAGACAACCTAGCACTTATATACCTGATATTACTCCAACACTGGAAGTGTTTTTAATGTGTGTGAAAAGGAAATACGCTCAATTTTGTCTAGTAATAATAGTTGTAGATTTTTTAATTTGAAACCCTCTAAATGTGAAGCACTGAAAGAGCTGAAAGGGCTGTGGTCGACTGAGATTCGACCAGCTGACAAGGGAGGGGGTATAATGCTTTTAGACAAAACTATATATATATATTGAGAGAATGCTGGAAATGTTGAGTGACCATGCAGTATATGTTTTGATCTCTAAGAATCAGCTGTCTGGCATTACTGAACATTTAGAATTTTATTTATTTGACCTATGTATGACAAAGCTGATCACAGAAGATCTGTGTAACTATTTCTTGGTTAAGCATCCAGTGACGCTAGTTCTGTATGGACTTCCTAAAGTACATAAGAATATAGTGTGTGCCTCCCTAAGCACCCAGTAGTTTCGAGTAGAGGCTGTCCTACAGAGCATCTTTTGATATACATTGAGAAGAAAGTACAGTTGTGTACACTTACCATAAATGCAGATGTTCGAGTGTATTCACTGTTGCAGTCATTACATTTGGGTAATCCTGCTAGCAGGCTGCCCTCAGTTGGCCTGAATTCCAAAGCCTTGGGTCCTGTGTCAGCTGTCGTCGCCCCTTCCCTGACATCAGGTTGTCAGGGGTATAAAAGAAGCAGCCAACGCCATTTTCTTTAGTTTTTCTTGCCCCAGATGTCATGTGCCCCCTAAAAGGGTAGCCAAAATTTATATCTATATATAAAAAGTGCAGTTGTGTACACTTACCATAAATGTAGATGTTCGAGTGTATTCACTGTTGCAGTCATTACATTTGGGTTATCCTGCTGGCAGGTTGCCCTCAAGTCGGCCTGAATTCCAAAGTCTTGGGTCCTGTATCGGTTGCTGTCGCCTCTTCCCTGACGTTAGGTCGTCAGGGGTATAAAAGATGCAGCCGACAACATTTTCTTCAGTTTTTCTTGCCCCAGATGTCAGGTGCCCCCAAACGGGTAGGCTAAAAATATGTAAATAAAACATACATGCACCAAAATAAGCTTTACCTTCATCTATAAGCAAGTACACCACCTAGGTTGTATAGATTAGAGAAGTAAAGTTACGTTCCTGCAAAAATAAGGGGGATGGCGGGAGGGTAACCTGGACTGCAACAGTGAATACACTCGAACATCTACATTTATGGTAAGTGTACACAACTGTACTATGTTCTTCGTGTTTCACTGTTGCAGTCATTACATTTGGGTTGAGTCCCAAAGCTATGGTTGGGGGGGCTGGAGCTAAACAGCATTAGGAGCGGCTATGAGGCCCTGCAGAACTGCAGTGGAAAAGCCTGCCCTGGATTTAGAGTAAAGAGGCAGATTGTAATGTTTTATAAAGGTATGTACTGAACTCCAAGTGGCAGCCTCTAAAATGTCTTTGGTTGGTACTCCCCTGAGAAAAGCTGCCGAAGTGGCTGCAGCTCAGGTTGAATGTTGTCTAATGCCCTTAGGCACTGGTTTACCATGCTGTCAGTAGCAGAAACGAATGCAGTGACCTATCCACTTTGAAATAGTCTGCTTGGAGATGGCCTTTCCTTGTGATGCTGCGGCATATGCCACTAGTAATTCTGTCTTTCTGAAAACTTTAGTTTTGTCCAAGTAGAATCTAAGTTGTCTGTGTACGTCCTAAGAATGCAGAATTTTCTCCCCCTTGTTCTGTGGATTTGGATAAAAAGTTGGCAAATGAATAGTTTGGTTAAGGGCTACACTGGATACCACCTTAGGCATAAATGTAGGTTTTATTCTCAGAGAGACCCTGTCTGGATAAAAAATGATAAAGGGTTCCACAGCCATGAGAGCCTGTAGCTCTGAAACTCGTTTTGCAGAAGTTATTGTTAGGAGCAGAGCTGTTTTCCAAGATAAGAACTTTATATCCACAGTAGCAGCTGGCTCAAAAGGGGGTAAGGTGAGTTTTTCCAAGACATAGTTGAGGTCCCATGCAGGTATTGGCATTCTCCTTGGAGGCCTTAAGTTTATGGCTCCTCTGAGGTACTACCTTAATAAAGGATGAGAAAAGAGTGGTGGCTCTGTATTGTAATCAGCCGAAATGGCAGAAGCATGGATTTTAATTGATGAAAAAGATAGGCCTTTGTCCAGCATCTCAAGTTAAGTAATGCAAAATCTGAGGAATATTTGGGACAGCTGTATCAGTTCCTTGAGCTTGGTTCCAAGCACAAAATCTCTTCCATTTTCCAGCATAGGATTTTCTAGTACTAGGCCTTCTGGCTTCCAAAATGACATCCATCACAGCTTTGCTGAGAGGTGTGTTTTGTATGACTACATTATCCGTCATGCTGCCACATTTAAAGTCCTGAGCCGGCTTTGCAGGATCTGATTGTTTTGCTGGGACAGTAGATGCGGTATTTGAGGTAAGGTCCAAGCTGGGTATTGAGACAAGCTCCTTAATATTGGGTACCAGTGCTGGCGGGGCCAGTCTGGGTGCAATCAGTATCATCTTTGGCTTCTCCTGTCTGACCTTTAGGAGTACCTTGAGGAGGAGAGACAGAGGGGGAAAGGCATATACTGATAGGTTTTTCCAGCTGAAGGATAGGGCGTCCAATTTCCATGCTTGTCTGTGATAAATCCTTGTGCAGAATCTCTTTAGTTGGTAGTTGTGATGGGAGGCCAATAGATCTATGTCCAGACACATCCCCATTTCCTTGTTATCATGCTGAAGACTTGTGGATCCAGCTGCCACTCATGGGGATCCATGAGGTTTCTGCTTAGATCATCTGCCAGAGTATTTTTCCTTCCTGGCAGGAATTGTGCCTGCAGATGTACTTGGTAAGTCAATGCTGTGTCCCACAAAGTCATGGCTAGTCTGCAAAGGGGGTACGAATGTGTGCCCCCCTGCTAGTTTACATACCACATGACCGTGGTGTTGTCTGTCTTTATCAATAGTTGTCCTGGATGAAGTAGGTCCTTGAAGGCTGTCAGGGCATTTTGAACAGCTAGCATCTCTTTTTGATTGATATGTAGATGCATTTGGTTTGAGGTCCATGTTCCCTGAATCCATCTTCCTGCCATGTGGGTCCCCCAGGCATAATCTGATGCATCTGTTGTTAGTGTCTGCCTGGCTGGGGGTAATATGAACGGCTGTCCCTTGTTTTGGTGGCAAGCCTTTGTCCACCATCGAAACTCCTGTTGCAGGCAGGGAATGAGAGTAATTATAGTTTCCAGGCTGTGGCAATGTTGAGTCCAAACACTTTTTAGGTACCATTGATGTTCCCTCATATGCAGTCTTGCATATGGAATTAGTAGGATGCAGGATGCCATGAAGCCCAATGCCTGCAGAGTTTTTCTTGCAGATAACTGGGCCTTTGTTGCTAACATTTTGAAATAGGTAGTTAGTTGTCTTTGTTTGTCTGGCAAGAGATAAGCCATCTGGGCAGTTGTATTTAAGCTTGCACCCAGGAATATCATCTCTTGAGACGGTACTAGTTTGATTTATTTTCACTGACTGTGTACCCTAGGCATGTTAGACGTTTTTTTCACAAACACCAGATGCTGTAGAAGGATGTCATTGTTCTCTGCTTGAATTAGACAGTCGTCCAAGTAAGGATATATTTGTATTCCTCTTTGTCTGCAGAATGCAATTACTGGTGCCAGGCACTTTGTAAAGACCCTGGGCACAGTAGATAAGCCAAAGGACAGTGCAGAGAATTGGTAATGCATTGAGCCAGCCTTGAATCTGAGGTATCTTCTGCATATCTGTCTGATTGGGACATGCAGATATGACTCTTTTATGTCTAAAGTTACAAGCCAAGCGTTCTTGCCCAGCATGGGCAGAAGCTGCTGCAAAGTCAACATTTTGAATTTTGGTATATCCAGGAATGTGTTCAGAATCAACAGTTCCAGTACTGGCCTCCAGGCCTTGTCCTTTCTGGGTACCAAGAACAGTCTTGAGTAAAATCCTTGTCCCCGCTCTTGCTCTGCTACTTGTTGAATGGCCCTCATGTCCATGAGGGATGAGACTTGTTTTTGTGCCTCTGCCCATTGAATTTTTGGCCAATCTGGCCAGCCGTTTGCCTTTGGCAGGGTATGGAAATGGAACTTGTAGCCTTGTGACACGATATTTAGAACCCACTTGTCCTGGGTTATAATGTGCCAATTTTGAGAAAAAAGTGCTAATTTCCCCCCTAAGGGTGCTGCCAGGGAAATAAGTGCTTGGTGCAGGTAGGGGAAAGTCATTGGGACTGTTTCCTGTAAGGTTGTGATTCGTCTTCTCCACTTTTGGAGGTAGAAGCACCCCATTGCTTTGACCTGTATGAACCTTGCGCCTGGGATCTGCCTCTGGGGCGTCTGGTTCTGCCCCTTTGAGGTCTGTCTGACACAGGAAAGAACCAATTCTTTGTTGCCCAGTGTCTACTAAACCTAGATTGCTATACTTGTAAGAAATCTTTGACCGTTTGCATAGATTTAGCCTTGCCCTCCATTTTCTTTAATGCCTCTTCTGCCTTAACACCAAACAAAGTATCATGCAGTAAAGGTGCATCTAATAATTTAACTTTAACATGATCAGGCAGATTTTGTTCCTTTAACCAAGCATGCCTTCTAAATACAGAGCCTGTAACTGCGCCCTGCAGGAGGCCTCTAAAGAAACAAAACCACATTGCAAAGTATGCTTTCCAACTTGTTCAGCTGCATGCAACAGATCCTGCATTTCTTTGTTTTCTGCACATTCAGAGTTTAACAACATTTTCTGTTTAAGCAATGCCATGACATGTTGCTGATATTTGAGCATATGAAACTGACAGTTTAAGGCCCTTATAGCCAAGGTAGCAGATGAGTAAACCTTTTTTCCCCATCTATCCAGTGCCCTAGAATCCCTGTCAGAAGGGATGGGGTTTTTTGCAGTGGAAGCCTGAACTCCCTTGGGACCCTGAAAAGTAGTTTTAGGGTCTGCAGTAGGGTTTTTAAAAAGGAATTTATGTGAGTCAGGAACCCTGTAATATCTGTCAGGCTTAACAGGAGCTGGAGGTAAGGAGTCAGGGGTAAGGCTAGACTCCGAAAACATATCATCTACAATGTCTAACACAGGAGGGATGGCTAGTGGCTTGTGCTGAGGTAGTAACAGGAAATCTTTGAGCCTCTTTTTAGATTCTGAAAAATCTTGGCTCCCCCAGTGGAAATGCTCCCTCATGGTATGTAATGTTTCCCCAAAAGAATAGTCCTCAGGAGGAGAAGCTGAAGGTATGGATTCTTCAGCATCAGGAGCCTCATAGGGGGGAAAAGAATATTCCTGATCAGAAGAGGAATCAGAAGAAATGGAAACCTGATCTGAAGATACATAGTTAATCTCTTGCCTACGCCTCTTATCAGGAGGGGGATTGGAACCCCTGATCAAAGTAATCAAGTCTTCGGCCATTCTGAGCATCTGTTTTTTGGGCATGGAGACTGTCCACGTGGCTCTTGAGTTTGCTTCTTTGCCTTTGAAGGTGCTTTAGTCTTTGCCTTTGAAGTCGGTTTAATGTATAGATGTTTGGCGGCTCCAGACCCATCTGAAGGATTAGCGTCCGAGGCTCCAATACCTTGAGTTTCCAGCGGCATGGCTGACTCCATGTGGGAGTCAGTAGCGGCCTGCGACTCTAAAGTAGCGGTCTTCAGGGGCTGAGAAAGCACCTCACTGAGAACCGGCGACTGGCTTAGGATAAGCTTCATCGTCGGTTATGGGCTTCGGCTGTCTTTCTTTTTCTTTGCGTTTTATGTGAACTCCAGTAGTCGGATGGCTTTCCAACGACATTTCTGGATGATTAAACCTGCGTCCAAAGTAGTTTAAAGCAAAATCATACCGATGCTTAATAGTGCGTTGGTTAAATCTAGCACAAAACCGACAACCCAGAAAGTTATGATCAGGGCCTAGGCAAGGAATACAGTAAGAATGAAAGTCCTTATGAGGTATTTGCTTCCCACAAGAAATACAATTATTAACTTTTTCTGACATCAGTTCTAGAGCAAGAAAAAAAGTTTCCCCAACGAGGTACTTAGCTTTATAGAACACTTCGGATCTGAAATTCGAACTCGAAAATCTCAGGAGTCGGCCGACCGGCACTTGCGAACTGCTTCTGCTTCAGGCACCGCGCGGCAAGAAAGACTAAAGAAAGTGGTGTCGGCTGCTTCTTTTACACTCCTGATGACCTGACGTTAGGGAAGGGGCGATGACAGCCGATGCAGGACCCAAGACTTTGGAATTCAGTCTGACTGAGGGCAACCTGCCAGCAGAATTACCCAAATGTAATGACTGCAACAGTGAAACACGAAGAACATCTTAAGACCAGTACTAGATACTGCTGCTACAGTCCTAAAGGATACTGGGTGTTTTTTTACATGATTTGTTTTGTGTCACGTGCAATGTGAATGTTAATGATGACTTTGCTTTTATTACACTAGATATACCTTCCTTGTTTACTGTGATACCCAATGAATGGGGTATTGAGCACATCAGGTCTTTTTTGATGCTTGGAAAGTATATGACATCAGACAAAGTTAGTTTAATTTGCACTTTACTGGACCTGGTTTTGAACAACAATGCATTTATTTTTAATGGAATGTTTTATTTACAGAAGGTTGGCGTAACGATGGGCACGGCTTATGCCAACAGCTACGCCAACCTTGCTTTAGCTAGATGGGAGCAAGAATTTGTATTTTAGAATAATGTTTTTTGTAGATTATATCTTTATTATAGGAGATTTGTGGATATGTTTATTTTATGGAAAGGCCTGTTAAGCTTAGTAAAAGATTTTGTTAAATATTTACACTCCAAGACACCATTTTTAAAGTTTACAGATAAATGTTCAGTGCAGTCTATTAGTTTCCTGGATATAGTTATTAGTAAGACAGCAGGAGGCAACCTCGAAACACAAATTTTTAAAAAAGAATGCAAAAAGAATAACTTACTTCAACAAAATAGTCTGCATCACCATGTGCCCTGTAATACTGTGAAGGTATAGGTGATTAGAACTATGAGGTTACATACAGACTAGGATGATACAGAAAAAGCACTAGTGGAGCCAAGATGCAATCTTTCAGAGACAGGCTACAATAGTAATGAGGCTGATAAGTGCATTGAAGAGTTGTTACTAGAGAGAGGGCATAGGTAGATGATATTTTTCTCGTTCACGTAGACACAATCAGGTATAATAGACAGGGACAAAGGAATGAAATGAGATTGGCATTAACATACTCTAGCAATATTAATGCGATCTATGATAATATCAAGAAGAACTGGGTAATTTTAAAGTCTGACAAGAAAATAGGGATAACAGTGAGTGAGAAACCTAGCTTTACTTTTAGGAATAGACCATTGCTGAAGAGACAGCTATGTTAGAAGAATATGAAGGACTTGTACATCCCTCCATCAGACAGTGAAGGAACGTTTTGTTGTAGGAAATGTAAGGCATGCAAATATATATAAACAGGCAATAGGTTTACGCATTCACTACAGAAGTTTGTTATTGAAACTTCCCTTTATGCTGATTGTCACACTAAGGACTTGATTTATTTTGCATATTGTGTGGTATGTTACGCCTGTTATGTAGGAAAGGCGCTTCAAGGATAGAGTATTAGAGCATGTCAATGATAATAAGAATGTAAAAACAACTAATGCCCTAGCTCAGCATGCTTTTGATAAGGGGCAGAGCCATCATTTTACATTTTTAGTGTTAGAAGTTTTAGTTACTAACTTGACAGGGGGAGATTTTAACTAAAAGAACAGGAGTGGATAATACGACTGAATAGTGATAAATTTCCAGGGCTTAATGAAAGAGCGTCTTTGAAGCCAGTCTTGAAAGCATGACACCTGACACACTGAAGAATGTATTCGCTGTTCTGTCTTAATTGAACAATGATGTTTTAATTCATTTTGAATGTTGATTGGATGTTTGTTAATATAAATGTGGGTGAGCGTTGTATGCTGTTAGGTTTGAAGAAGCAGCTGTGAAAATAGACTGTGAAAGCGCTTACCATTTTCATTGTTTTATTGTGTATTAATGTATTTTTAGTACTTTTAGCTACTTTTAGCCATGGTATACTCCCTTTCTTTTTGGATTTTATTTGGACTGTTTGAATGGAGAGTATTTCGCCAACTCCTGAACTTTTACTGCTGCAATACGGCTTGCCTCCTTACCCCTCTCAAAATAATAATAATTATAATAATAATAAAAAGAAGAAAAAAACATGCACTTTCTGGGAATCTCTCTCGTGTTAAACTGTGATGAAAGAGGTTCAAATGGCCACAGTACTGTATTTCAAATGATTGCTGTTATAAACATATACACAGTATGCCTCCTCACTCTTGACCCATACCCCCTAAAGGCAGCCACCCGTTTATGTACCCAATGTGTATTTTTTAGGAAAGTGAAAAAATAATTATAGTAATGTAATCCAGCTGTTTGTCCTATACAGTACACTGTCCCTACACAATCTATAAATGATAGAATCTTTCTTTGAACACCTCTGAGGTTTGAGAAAAGGTAAAAAATGACTACACATTCCCCAAACCCAGCACAACCTGTAATGACCTCCTGTGCATAACCTCTGAGGTCTGGCTGTGAAGAAAATTAAAGAAGTAATGACCACAACATGCCTAACGCACTAGACAACCTACAGCAACCTTCTCTACACATCACTGAGTGGGGCTGTGCTTAGAATGGGTGTGGTTGAGGGCAGAGGCAACCACGAAGTTCATGCAAAAATCCATTTATCCAGGGTGTGGGGGCCACCAGACCTCTACAAACTCTAAAGGTCTGAATGTTCTGTGTGGATTTTTATCTTATGTTTCAAAGATAATTACTTGTTACCTGCATTTTTTACTGCTACCCAGAAGAACTATGAATGTGCCCCAGCATTACTGCGTATGCACAGACAAAAAAACAGTGATATTTTTATATACACACACAGCCTGCATGTTCACCTTCAGGGAAACTGCATGTGTTTAAGGTGCTGGAGGACACTAGAGCAACACATGAGTACCCGTGAACACACACACACACACACACACACACACACGATATGCAAGCTCCCCATAGAAAAAGCAACAGTCAGAGTGATGCACTATGAAATGGCAATGCTACTCATCATGCCACTATGGCAATCAGCAGTTAGTTTCACACACGTCTTCTTGACAAATCACAAAAGACAGCCACTTATGTATAAGGTCTATGTTTGTGATGGTAAGCTAAAGAAATTAGGTCTGACTTGTTACTACTAAATACACTGCAACATGCCCATACTCCCCCCCCCCCCAACATACAACCATAATGGCAGTGTCAATGGCGTTTTGTAACAGAAAGAGGAAAAAATTATAACCAGCATATTAGTCTTTCACTGCAGCTCCCCCCCACCCCCACGCCACACACGCAATCAAAAACAATACTGGGTTTACACTGATTTCAGCAAATGACAACACAGCATGTGACATTAGGACTGCCACAACAGATGAGTGACCGTTGTTAGCAGTTGTCAGGAGTAATGCATACCTGTCACTGTCCCTGATTTCGCAGAATGTCCCTGATTTGCATTGCATGTTTGCTCTGTCCCTCATACAAAAACAGATTTTTCTGGTAAAGCATTCCAGATTACAAACAGCTGTTAATGCTAGACAAGAGTTTCATACTGTTGCCCAAAACATGCATGCCAATGCAAAACATGTTACTGCTATTAACATTTTAAGTGAATTAAGAGTAATATTAAAAAAGTGTTCCCAATTTCGAGCCTTTATTCTATTATTTTTGGCTTTGCCCAGAATTCTTCAACAAATAAGTTGAGAGTTATAGTATCTGGTGTCAGCCAGTATTTATAAAACTTCTGGAAAGAGAAAGCCATCCCTGGAGATCAGGAGCATCTGCTCTTAAAATACCACATAAGCAATGAGTTCTAGTGCTTACCTTGCCTATGTTCATTCACTGATTACTGTTTTTTCCCTAACAGGGTCATATCACAACCATATTTACGATAAAGTACATAATTAATCAGAGAATGAAATTATCTTTTTTTCTCCCATCCACCATCAGCTTTTATACAGCCCCCTGCATAGTCAAGGATAATTAGTTTGGCCACCACAGACATTGGTATGGTAGGTGCCTAAAGCTGGCTATGATGTTACTTTTACTGGAAAGAATGCCACCAGAAGAATTTAACTAAATCAAGGGCACTATGTCAGTGGTAAAACATTTAATGAAATTATGAAGCCACCTAACTCAAAATACTGACACTTCAATGAGATATATCTTTGAATTTTAATTAAGTGGTGCCAATCCTTGGGATTCTTTATCCTAGAGTTACTATTACCCATCTGGTTTATTAAATACATGATTCCTGTAATACCGTTTGTTGGTTTGACAAATATGTAACAGTATATCAAAAAAAGCTAACCTGTTGCGGTTGGGGATCCCAGAACCAAGAGGCCCCCTCCTTGCAACCGCAAGGTTCACTGGTGTCTAAAACGGCTATAGATACATCCCATAAACCTAATTCGGTTGTTAGACCAGAAAGAGAACAGGACATGTGGACTTGGTCAAATATTATTAAAAAGGGGTGACAGTCTTCTAATAGAGAGACAAGAAAGCCTCAATTTAATTTGTGTGTGCAAAAGTCAAATAAATAAATGCCATATGGCACAGAATATAAAGAGGAAATGAAGTTTCACATGAGACACATCTCCCATACTTTGAAGAGATCACTAACAAATGGGTAGAAGGGAAGGAATATGCCTGTAAGCTTAAGACAGGAGCAACAAATAAATGTCCGTATAGTGCAAGTAAAACCCAAGCTCCATCATCACTAGCTGAATTTGATAAACCAGTTGCCCATCCTACATTTCTTAGACAGTTTATGGTTATATATCAAAAACAACACAAAATTATACAGAAGATGGCAAAGCAGTGAAAAAAATAAAAAGAGTGCTGAAGAAGCATATAGCCAACTAAAAGAGAGCTGAGCTAAAACAGAACTGTTGTAACATAAAGCAGACCAAGAAAAAGAATGACATCATGAGGCAAAACAGGAAAATAAAACATAGCAAAACAAACCATAGATAAAAGTTCACAAAATTACAGAATATACTAGGCTACTAGGTCATATGGTCATTTATACCTTGCCAGTACCCACCCTTAGACATTGCCTCCTTTTTCCAATGAATGCCCATCAAGATGTCGAATTCCTTCTTAAAAAAAGGACAGGGTGTAATTTTTCCAGAGAAGTGGGTAGTTGTTGCATGATAAATTTGTCTTTCAACAACCATTTTTTTTTACTTTCTGGACTGCTTGATTTGTGAAGAAATAAGAGGTACTGGACTGCTGGATCCCTAATTGCCTGTGAGACAAGGCACACAGCACTCCTACAAAGATTATAGAACACTGAATACAAGGACAAGGCTTCTAGCCTCTCTTGGTACCTTATAACTGGTTTACCTTTATAATGCCGATCCTGATATGGGCGACTCGACTTGCGCAAAGGCCGAAATGCGATCGTCACCAAAGTCGACTTCCGAATGTGCGAACGGCAAAACCTTGCCCCTTTTTGACCCATGGTAGCATGAGTGTGGAGGTGTGCGGCTGGTAATGTAAAACGTTGAATGTTTTTCGACATTTAAAAATTTTCGCGGTTTCGGTTCACACAAAACGCGTCAAAGAAGTGGCCGTTCGACAAAGTGCAATCGCATATTTAAAGGTAAACCTTATAACCTTTAGGACTATGATCTTTACTGCCTGGAACCTTTGGTGTCTCTGCAGCTTCTTGCTATGTTTAGTAAGATACACCCCACAGGAGGCAATGTATTTGATGATGACTCTGAACAGTGTAGAATATAAAGGGACAAGGACTTCTCTGGATCTACAGTAAATACCTTTACTGATCAGCTGTGCCAGACAAAGATTTCCTGACTACTGTTCTGACATACTGATCAAACTTGAAGGAGTTATCTACATGTGGTCCACAGTCTCTTACAACATCCTAGTTTTGGAGTGGGCTGTTTTCTACACTATAAGCTGGGTGGAGGGTTTGTTTACCAAATTAAACAATATTGCATTTTTTATCATTTAGTTTTAGCCCATTTTCAGAGCAGCAGCTAATAATGCGTAAATTCACTTTGTAGCTTTTGCATATCAGAAGGGGATTTGACTAAAACTAGAAGTTATGTACTTACCATAACTTGGCATCTGTGTTGTCCATTTCCATTCTTCCTCACTAGTGGGTCTTACATCCGACCTTCAGATCTGACTCAGCCACATTCTACAGACTTGGATCTTAATCTTGATTTCCTCCCTCTATCCACAATGCTCCACCCCCCCCCCCACACACACACACACACACACAGCTTCCTCAGACTGAGTTTGCTGCCTGTTTACAGTAACAAGAGACTGTAAAGACAGAAGAGAGCCAGAGGCTCAAACCAGGATCCTAAGAGTTCCAAACATTCACTCAATCCTCTAGGAGTCAGCAGGCTGGGTTGGAAGGTGAGGACGAATGAAAATGGACAACACAGATACCAAGTTATGGCAAGTACATAACTTCTAAATCTTATGTCCTTTTCATTTTTCCTCACTATTGGGTCAGAGCACCCAGCTACATTATCCTTGGGTGGCCTCAAGGAAGGATATGCCAGAGCACTGCTAAACCAAAAGAAGCTATGCTTCTACTTCTGCAGACAATGTCCAATTTGTAATAAGTCTCAAAGGTATGAGTCTTTGACCAGGTGGCTGCTGCACAAATATCACCAATTGATGCTCTGGAGGAGAAGGCAGATGACATCGCCACAGATCATACCTAAATAGCAAACAACAAGAGATTCTGCAAGTATGGTGGCTGCAAGGACTCAAACCAAAGCAGAATGCAAAATGAAAAAGAGACCAGCAGCTGTAGCATCAATTTGCTTTATTAGGCTAGTAGTAAAAAACTACATAACCATACAACACAGACCAGTTTCAGCAAAAAAATCTTCAATGCCTTCCTCAGTGTAAATGTGTTAGTATCAAACATTTCCCATATATACAACCAACAAACAGCTGATAGAGCGACCAAGGCAGCATACAAACTCTTTACTTAAAACGTTTATTGTGTCACAGAGGAGGTAAGCGCTTTCACATAAAAATGCTTCTTCAGACCTATAAAATCCAACATAAAATCAAAGCTATATATACACAATAAAAATTCAAAAACACCCATTAGCAAAGCTCTCTTAATTACATTCAATATTGCCCTTAAAAGCATAGTACATCTTGAGGCTTCCCGAACAAACATGATGGTAAAAAACAAGTCATTCTGTCAACAAAAGAAATATTACCAAGAGAATACAACATTACAATGCAGCATTAAAATCCCAGCCCAACATTTATTTAGGTATTCTACGTTTCTTTCATAAAGGCTTGATGGAAGACCGTTCATCAAGTCCAGCACCTCTATCAGCTCTTAATATGATCATCCAGTTAGTTTCTCTAAACTCAGTATGATTACGTATGTCACCCATTCGTATACTGGGAATAATAATGTCAATGACTCTAAATGTAAACTGATGTAACTCTCCAATTCTAAGCCCTCTAGGTGTAATATTTTTGGCCAAATAAGCCTTGAATAATTTATGCCAGACATTGCTCCTTAATGTCCTCATGCCTCTGTTCAATTTTGCAAAAAGTTTCACAACTGTCTTCAGGAAGGGAAAATAGCGCCCCCTGCTCGTCAAAATTGCTTGGACCTAGGCCAAAAATGGCCAGATCATTGCAATTAGAGGCTAAGCCCCATAATAGCAGAGATATATCCATCCTTATAAACAAACAAACCAAATACAAAAAACACTATAATGAGTGTTACCAATGATAATAAAAATAAGCAATAAATTGGTATCACCTAAAACAAATGCAAGTATTAGGTGGTGGCAAATAATCAATAAGATAGGCTAGACTAAAGTCAATCCCATGAACAACCAAAACAGGACAAGGACAATAGCCATGAATTAGCCAATTTAGTACTTAATCCATGCTACTGAAAGTCAAATACAAGTATAGGTTGGACAACAACAGTCCATAAGAACACTATCGCTGTGTCTATAGATGTATCTTAATGAATGAATATATTATTGCCCAAAATACAGACAACAGCCTATAGGATCTTAACAGCTGTGTCGAAACTTTCTGGAAAACTGAGTCCGATCCTGGAAAAATGGACAAAAATCCATTGACTTGTCTCAGCCCAAAAATTTTTTTTAGGTGAAAAATCAAATTAATGTAAATAAATATCCATGTACTTGGTTTGCACAGATAAAGAATGGAAAAGATAAAAATCTAATACGAGAGAAACAGAAGAAACCATTTATCCTGAAAACAGTTGAAACCACAGTAATCTACTTAACAAAAGGCAATAAAAACTAAATTGCTTATAAATTATTCAGTCAAACATTAGGCCATATACATTTATCAAAGTTGGCCCCTTGTGGTTGTAATAGGACCTAAGATAATGCTGAAAAAATGCTATCCTGAGAAATATGTGGATATCCGAGTGTGAGCAAAAGGTAAATATTCCCTTGAGTATGTTAAATATCCAAAGAAATGAATTACCTAAAGTATAAACGTGCCCTATCTACCCTACCAAAACAGTAAAAGCTCAGAACCACACTCCTAACTGAAGGATGCACGCTTAGGTATTCCTAAAAAAGATAATAGTACGTATAAAGCTAATAAGTCGCCAACCAAAATGGCGGACACCCTCAGTACCTCGCATAAACCCCACAATACAATTAAATTGCTCCTAACACACTATACAGTTTCCCCAAAAGAATAAAATGTCAAAAGACCTGACTGTCAGCAGATTATGACATTTATCAGGCCAACAGAGTTATTTGCCGATAATACAAATTCAAACACGTGCACATTAGTACAATGTATTAATGTAAGTAAATATAAACTCTGTGGATGAAGAAATAAAGACTCTGCGCATGAAAAAATAATGCGTATGGAACTCATAAATGCCAAACAAAACGGTGGATGCCCCACAGTAACCATGTAAACACCACAATATGATTAAATTCCTCCTAACACACTGTAAAGCATCTACAAGAAGCTGTTGTGTCTTTCGGCTTTTCCCGGTTAGGGGTTGCCACAGCGGAACTCTGGTCTGCTAATGATTGGCAGTAGATTTTTACGTGCCGAGTTGCCGGCCCTGACGCACAACCTTCAACGAAGGTACGCCCATTCACGCATGTCTCTACACAGAAGACGCTCTAGCTGAGAATCGAACAGGACAATGTCTTACTGTGAGGACGCTACCGCAGCACCACCACCGCTCAAAGCATCTACAAGAAGTAAAACATCAAAAGACCTGACCGTCAACACTTAAAACACATCAAATAACATAAGCATTGGCAATCTTGCAATTACCATATCATGCATATCAAGGCATGTGATCGAATCAATTGTTATAGTCCATACAATGTCCCAACCAAAGTCCTATTAATGCCACAAGTTGTTCCCCACTATGAGAACAATGACCGATGATGCAAAATGTCCAATTTTGTCCAATGAACATTTTTGTGATATCAGACATAAGACAAATATGAATGCCTTATACAAACACATTAATACATCCAGCTGCCTCTTTTAACTTTGTTATTATTGACAGAATTACAGCACACAGATCCAATAAAGCTGGCTGGCATCACATTTTGAACCAGAAAGAGAAAACGTGGATTATTAAATTAGGGGGATCATTTCCCCCCAAGACTAAACGAGCATCTTTAATTGGATTATGTGACTTGAATTAAGCTATATATGGGAAATGTTTGATACTAGCACATTTACACTGAGGAAGGCATTGAAGTTTTTTTGCCGAAACCGGTCTGTGTTGTATGGTTATGTAGTTTTTTACTACTAGCCTAATAAAGCAAATTGATGCTACAGCTGCTGGTCTCTCTTTTTCATTTTGCATTCTGCTTTGGTTTGAGTCCTTGCAGCCGCCATACTTGCAGGGTCCCTTGGCGTTTGCGATTTTGGTTGTTCTCTGCTGTAGGTCTGTAGCACCTGAGGTATCTGGGCTCCACTCTTGGAATCACTGCTTTTTCCTAATAAGATGCTTGTCTGTTCTTTGACCAGCTTTTTTTTTTTTTTTGGATTGTACAATTTAACTGCCTTTGAGTGCTCTGTCTGGATGTATCGAATGGGACTATTTAATTGTTTGCCCACTGGCTGCTTTGGTATGTGTATATATGTTTCATAATTCGTGACTTGCATTACTAACACAACTGGATTTTTTACTTCCAATTACAAGAACATCATGCCGTATATGCATCTTATGTTTATCCCTTTATGTTACATTGGTACTTCTTATTTAAGACACATTTGAACTAGTTAAGCGGTTTTGTTCTGCTTGGAACATTCAAGATCTGTTCAATGGAATATCATCACGCTAAGCAATTGGGGAACATCTTTATCAATTGACCGGAAGGCTAACAACATAAATGGACACTTTGCATCATCGGTCATTGTTTTCATAGTGGGGACCAACCCGTGGCATTAACAGCACTTTGGTTGGGACATTGCATGGACTATAACGATTGATTTGATCACATGCACGGATATGCATGATATGGCATTTGAAAGATTGCCAATGCTTATGTTACTTGATATATATTATAGGTGTTGATGGTCAGTTCTTTTAACATTTTATTTCTTGTAGATGCTTTACAGTGTGTTAGGAGGAATTATCATATTGTGTGGGGCATCCGCCATTTTGTGTGGCATTTATGAGTTCCATACGCAATATTTTTTCATGCGCAGAGTCTATTTCTTCATGCGCAGAGTTTGTATTTACTTACATTAATACATTGTACTAATGTGCACGTTTTGGAATTTATATTATCGGCAAATAACTCTGTTGGCCTGATAAATGTCATAACTGACGACAGTCGGGTCTTTTGACATTTTATTCTTTTGGGGAAATGTGTGTTAGGAGCAATTTAATTGTATTGTGGCGTTTATGAGAGGTACTGAGGGTATCTGCCATTTTGGTTGGCGACTTATTAACTTTATAAGTATTATTATCTTTTTTATGAATACCTAAGCGTGCATTCTTCAGTTAGGAGTGTGGTTCTGAGCTTTTACCGTTTTTGGTAGGGTAGATAGGACATGTTTATACTTCAGGTATTCATTTATTTGGATTTTTAACATACTCGAGGGAAGAAATATTTACCTTTTGCTCACCCTCGGATATCCACATATTTCTCAGGATAGCATCTTTTCAACATTATCTTGGGTACTATTATAACCACAAGGGGCTGACTTTGATAAATGTATATGGCCTAATTTTAGACTGAATAACTTATAAGTAATTTAGTATTTACTGCCTTTTGTTAAGTAGATTACTGTGGTTTCAGCTGTTTTCAGGATAAATAGTTCCTTCTGTTTCTCTCATATTGGATTTTTATCTTTTCCATTCTTTACATTAATTTGGTTTTCCACCTAAAAAATTTTTTTGGGCCGAGGCAAGTCATTGGATTTTTGTCCACTTTTCCAGGATCGGACTCAGTTTTTCACAGGTTTGGACACAGCTATTAGGATCCTATAGGCTATTATTGTCTATATTTTGGGCAACAATGTATTCATTCATTAAGATACATCTATAGTCACAGCGATACTGTTCTTATGGGCTGTTATTGTCCAACCTATACTTATATTTGAATGTCAGTAGTATGGATTAAGTACTACATTGACTAATTCATGGCTGATATTGTCCTTTTCCTGTTTTGGTTTTTCATGGGATTGACTTATTAGTCTACACTATCATATTTTTTTATTTGCCACCACCTAATTCTTGCATTTCTTAGGTGATAGCAATTTATTGCTTATTTTTATTATCATTGGTAACACTCATTATAGTGTTTTTTGTATTTGGTTTGTTTGTTTATAAGGCTGAATATAGCTCAGCTATTACAGGGCTTAGCCTCTGATCGTGAAGATCTGGCCATTTTTGGCCTAGGTCCAAGCAATTTTGAGGAAAGGGGGGTGCTATTTTTCCCTCCTGAAGACAGTTGTGAAACTATTTTTGCAAAATTGAACAAAGGCATGAAGACATTAAGGAGCAATGTCTGGCATTATAAATTATTCAAGGCTTATTTGGCCAAAATATTACACCTAGAGGCTCAGAATTCACTTACAACCCCCTAGTAAGCAACCCTGATGAGACTTTGCTGAAAAAATGGGCAGATGCACAACATCAGGGAACAATGCAATTTGTCCAGATTCTTGCTGAACATTTTGAACGCACCATTGATACAGAAATTGTCAATGTTACTAAGTTGGGGGAAGAGATTATACACTTTGAAGGACAGCCTGCATATACTCCCTGTTTTACACAACTTAGCAATGATCTACTACATTTAGAACAACTCAAGGACAGGAAAAGAAAGAAATTCTTTAGGGACATGGGGGCCTACGATAAAGGATATCCTTTTAGTAGGGACAGGACCAAGCGGGTACGCTTTTTTCAGACACCGAAAAATATTATTAAAAGGAAACAGGTACGCCCTATCCTTAAGAAACCATCAGCATCTAGTGCAGATAGTACTGGGAATGATTCTTCTTCCAGTTTTGAACCAGATATCTCGGGTCCTACAGGCTCACCTGTCCATAAACGCTCCAACATTTGTGTCCCTTTAGGTCAAAATGTAAAAGGGGAGGCAGGAAGCACAAATCTGGCAGACAACATGCAGACATTGTTGAAAATGATAATCCCGAAACAATGAATGTTTTCAACATTTCCTCCTGTTCACTCACTGATACTGAGATTTCAATTCTAAATAAATGTCTTTCATTCATTCCTAGCTTGTGGCTGAAGATTGTTTTGCAGATGATGTAATTAGATTTTGTAGAAATTTAAATTTAAAACAATTTTTTCATGGCAAAGAGACTGTTGATACCCAGAATGAGTTCAGGTACCACAGCTCTACATTCATGCCTCCTATGCATCATACTGTTTCTTTGTTTCAGAATGCTATACTCAAAGATCTACATTTTTATGCCAAGGAAACCAGGGTGAAACCCAGCAACATATCTAGGGCTGATATGGAGATCATTTTGAATTTGGCCAATAATCATCAGTTGGTCATACCAATGGCCGATAAGGGTGGCATTGTTGTAGTTCAGGATTGGACTCAATATGATACTGAGGCCAAAAGGCAACTTATGGATGGCAGGTATTATTCACATTTTAGTTACTGACCCTACTCTACACTTTTTAAGAGACAAACTGATGAATTTCTAGCACTAGCAAAGGATGAAGGGATTATTACACAAAACACCTTAAAACATCTCACTGTGGAAGAATCGGCACGCAATACATTTATTTTCTACCCAAAATACACAAAACATGCCACCAACTCCCCCAGGTAGACCTATTGTTTCAGGCAGGAATTCTTTAACTGAACCACTTTCTTTATTTTTAACCAGATACTTGAAGCCTCTTCTCAAATGGGTATGTGCGAGGTTACAAGATACCATAGAATTCTTCACGGTTACTGCAGACATGCAGTTGGAACAAGGTTGGTTGCTCTGTACCCTCGATGTAAAAGCACTTTATACTAATATCCCTCATAGAGTTGGCATCAATGCATTGGAATATTGGTTGTACAAATCAGAGCTATAGCAACCAGGTTTCAACACCTTCCTTATTGTTCTTACTGAACATGTTCTAAGTAAGAATGCCTTCTTTTATCTTCAGAATAAGGGAACTGCCATGGGGGCATCTTTTGCCCCTATTTATGCCGACTTATTCATGTCTTTTGTCGAGGAACAAATTATTTACAATCAATCCCACAATTTATGCCTTGATGAAATTGACATTTGGAGGCGGTATTTGGATGATTGCTGGTTGGTGTGGAGGTCCGATGTTGATTATTTACATGAGTTTGTAGATTATTTAAATGAAAACAAATGGGGAATTGAATTTACGGTTAATTATGATCTAAATAACATCATCTTCTTGGATGTTATGGTTGGGAGAAATCCTGATAACACACTTGCCACTTGTGTACACCGTAAATTTCCCCAATACAATTCCCTCCTCCACGCAACCAGCAATCATTCTCCTCATGTCTGCAATAATATTCTCAAGTCCCAGTTTATACGGGGAAAACTTATCTTTTCTGATGAACATTCATATGATCATTTCAAACAAGATCTTATTTCTAGATTTAAAGATAGGGGCTATCAAGCTGTTTTATATATATATATATATATATATATATATATATATATATATTTGTAACTACATACGGTAGGAATACCAATTCACTTATACAAAGTGTCCGACACCACTGGAATATGTTGCTGGCTGACCACACATTGTCTGGCATTTTACCTGCTACGTTCTTTTTCTTTCAAAAAAGGCAAGAATCTGGGTTCTTAATTTAATCACGACAAACATCACACATAATCCGATATGTCCCTAACACAAACTACTTTATTGGGGGATTGGTTGATTGGTTGTTTTCCCTGTGGCCATTGTTCCTATTGCTCCAAAATTACTAAATCAACAATCTTTAGTAGTAGTAACACTGGTCATGTTTTTGATATTTCTTTTTATGCCAACTGTCAGTCAGATTGGGTAATTCGATCTCCTGGACAGGATCTGGAACGGCAGTTTACAAGATTCAACAACGAATAAAAAGTAACTCCATATAACACTGTATTGTAAAATAAAACTTCTTTTATTCGAATACAGAGTAAGCGCTTTCACCATCAGGCTTCTTCAGACTGCAATACTTACACAAATCATTGGCTTTATATAATAATATAAATTAATTAAATCAATTGACGTCTGTGTTACCTATTAACTTTTAAAGTAACGGAACACAGAAAATTACTCAGTAAAAAACGAGCATATTCAAATAGAATAAACCTAGCCTCATTCATCATAAAAATACATGATAGTTTTACACGAAGACATTGGTTAAATACTTCCTTATACTTCTTTGTAGTGCGACTACCATCTATTTAATATATTCTAACTGTATAAAAAATCTCATATACATCCTACAACTCACTAAAATAAAAACTAATAAGGTCTATTAAAATAACAGTAACACAGAAAATGACTTGATAGCAAACAGAAACATGCATAAAAATCTAAGTGCATTAATTAATAAAGCGACTAAATACTATCCTTGACTCCATACATATGCACAAAAATTTGATTGTAAACAAATTGATTAACATTTGGGGAAACGGGTACAAAAACAATTCAGAGGGATATACTCACGTCAAGCCTAATTAAGTCTGACGATAGAGTACTAACCCTATATGTCTATATCGCTAACTTCATATATTCCAGCTATCAAACACTTCAACTATAAAAGCCTTAAAACCTTGAAAAAATAAGGACGCTATATAAATGGAACAGAAGATTAAATGTTCTAAATTAGCTATCACTGCAAAGGATATGTAACACTGTGCCTATTAGGTTTAGGTAGTCTTCTTTTCTTGAATATTGGCTTTAGATTCACTTTATCATTCAGTCCAGGATACTGATCAGCTCTACTACGTATAATCCATCGTAATTCACACTCTTGAGTGAAACTATCCATGTCTCCACCTCTAATATTTGGTCTAGTAGCTTGTATGACACGAAAACTAAAAGTGTGTATTGCAATCTGAAGAAGCCTGATGGTGAAAGCGCTTACTCTGTATTCGAATAAAAGAAGTTTTATTTTACAATACAGTGTTATATGGAGTTACTTTTTATTCGTTGTTGAATCTTGTAAACTGCCATTCCAGATCCTGTCCAGGAGATCAAGTTAATATATTTTTGTTGTTTACTGACAGGAAGGAGGCTCCCATTGTGGCTTTCTACTTTTTATTGTTGCTGTGGCTTAGATTGGGTAATTTATTTAGCCACATGCCATTGTTCGGCATTCTATGTAGGGCAAACTTCACATCCTGTGAAGTTTCAGATGGGTGAACATTTTTGTGATATTAGACATAAGAAAAATACGAATGCCTTATACAAGCACACATTAATACATCCAGCTGCCTCTTCTAACTTTGCTATTATTGACAGAATTGCAGCACACAGATCCAATAAAGCTGGCTGGCATCACATTTTGAAACAGAAAGAGAAAAAGTGGATTATTAAATTAGGGGGATTATTTCCCCCAGGACTAAATGAGCATCTTTAATTGGATCATGTGATTTGAATTAAACTATATATGGGAAATGTTTGATACCAACACATTTACACGGAGGAAGGCATTGAAGTTTTTTTTTGCCGAAACCAGTCTGTGTTGTATGGTTATGTAGTTTTTTACTACTAGCCTAATAAAGCAAATTAATGCTACAGCTGCTGGTCTCTTTTTCATTTTGCATAGATCATACCTCTCGACCTGGAAACATCAACAATCTGGACAAGGCCATGAAAAATAGATACAAATCTGCACACTGATTAACATAAAATGTGCATACATAATTATGCAACCCCGCCCACTCCAATGGAATTGTGGGATACCAACTTTCAAACACAATCTGAAGAACAGACCACCAAAATATGGCACCACAGCCCCCTGCAACTATTCCAATGTTCCATTACCTGACTATTTTGCCCCACTTACCATAAACACTAATGTGCGCATACTGCTTTACTTCTACAATGATTATTTGGATTTTATTTTTACATTTTTATAGCACAATGTACAATAGACATCTGCTAATCAAAGCAATATTCTCTCACAATGAAAACAGACTTGGCATTAAAACTTCTCTGCCCTTGAAACTCACATTCATTGAAACAGCATTGAAACCCAATGCTGAACCACCTTAACAAAATAAGTTTCTACAAGGATTTCAGTGATAATAAAATAAAAAACGTATTCTGCATTGGTGGTGTTTGTGTCTTTTTGTGATGAGTTTCACATTTCAAAAGGAAATGTCAAACTTTAGGCATCTGAAAAGGTAACAATCATGACTCACAAATATTAGACTGCTTAAATATGTGAAAAAATAAATTAGTAATACATTCTTTAAAGGGATGCTTGATTTGGGATTACCCGAAGAAAACTATGCAGAAAACAAACAGTGCAACCATCAAATGCAAGTCATCAGAATATGCAGAAAACAGTGCGGCTGACGCAATTAGAACTAAATATCAAATACATTACTTCCCGACCACTACAATTAGAACCAACGATCAAATACATTACTTCCAGGTGCCCAACAGCTTGCATGTCAAGCTACTTCATACACACACCTCTCTAAACATACAGAAACAGTGCTACCATTTCAATTAGAACTAAACTCAAATGCAAGTGCGGCAGAAATTACGAACCCCTCATCAGAACAGTGCAGCAGAAAAAATACAATAGTACTGACTCATTTCTGTATGCAAGTCATCAGAAGTACAGTACTTGTCCTCCATATTACTTACAAGTGCCCAACAACTCTCATGTCATGCTACTTGCTGGAGTTGGAACTAAATATAAAAAATGCATTACTTCCCAACCATGGCAATTAGAACTAAACATCAAATACATTACTTCCAGTTGCCCAACAGCTTGCACATCATGCTACTACACACACACACACACACACACACACACACACACACACACACACACACACATAAACACCCTTTCCGAACATCAGGTTTCAGCTAGGTTCCTTACTTCTCCAGAATAAGCCTTCTAGATAAATCCATTTCAAATCTAGCCAACAAGCCTTCTAAATAAATCTTTTCCCCTAGCTTCTCCATTTCACTTGCAGAGTCTTCTAAAATAAATTCTGCAATGAAAGCCTTCTAAATAAATCTTTCCTACTCGCAAAAGCATTTGAATCAAATCCGGAAATACATGCACGAGCTCAATTCTGACAGGCTGGTAGCCCTGATGGAGCTTATGTAATCGCACGCGATGATGTCACCTCACAAAGCACGAAAAATGAAAAATAAAGCGCGAAAAATAAAACAAAAAGCAAAGAAAAAAATTGGAAATGAAGGGGTGCCAACTCAGGAATCATGTCACCCCATTATTTGGACCCCAAAACTCTGTAAAAAATGAGTAATTTGGGACAGTTGGGAGGTATGCCATAGATCTAGTTGAATGGGCTGGGGGGGGGGGGGGCACAAGGTAACTGCAGACCATTCTTTGAATAAATTAGAGAAATAAAATCTGTAATCCATTTGGCCAGAGTAACCTTGGAGACTGCTTGGCCTATGCAGTTAGGAGAGAAGGACGCAAATAGCAGTTCAGATTTCCTATACTGCTTTGTTCTATGAAGGTAAAAATGGAGTTGTCTATACATGTCAAAAGGTGTAAAACATATTTGCCCTTGTTAAAGAAATTTGGAAAGAGGACTGGTAACTGAACAGACTGATTAATATTAGCCTCTGTGGCCACCTTAGGTTTAAAGGATGGATTGGTACACAGGGATGCTCTATCTTTATGAAAAATAATGCAGGGTGATTTGGATGACAAGGCCTGAAGTTCCGAAACTCTCTCTGCTGATGTAATGGCTACAAAAATGTGGTCTTCCAGGACAGAAATTTCATCTCACAAATCACTAGCTGGTTCAAAGGAATTTTAAGTAAGGCCCTGAAGAGCGAGACCCTACAGCTGAGACAGGCCTGTTATTTGGGGGGTGAAGTAGAAAAATCCCGTTCAAGAATGCCTTGCATAATCTAGACGTACAAAAGGAACCAGAAACATTTCCAACGTAAAAGCTGGATACGGCTGCCAACTGAAGTTTAACAGTAGAATAACTAGCCCCCCTTCATTGAAGAGCAAACTAATCAAAAGTAGGATGGCTGAAACAAGGGGTAAAAAGGGATCAATATTCTGTTTGGAAACCCAAACAGTGAACCTTTTCGATTTGCTTCTGCAAACTTTTTTAGTGGAAGCTTTTTGGGAAGCTAACAATAGGTCTCTTAGAGGGGAAGGAATTCTGGACCTTTGTACGACTACTGGAAATGGAGAAACTGAGTAGTTAGTGCAACAGAGTGTAGACTGAGATACTGAGTCTCTGACGGGTGAAAACAGGAAGCTCTGTGTGGGCTTCAGAATCCAAGGAGGATATTTCTGGTGAGACCAGAACACGGGAACCAGACCTGATGATGCCAGTAGAGGGCAATGAGGATTACTGAGATCTTCAGCCTTCTAGCTTTCTGCATATTCTGGCATCAATGAAAGTGGGAGACAGGCATAAAGGAGACTGGAGGGCCAATCGTGAACTACAGCATCCCTCGGTGGCTTCCCCAGAGGAGGATCAGAGTGAAGCATTTGCTGTTCTTGCTGTTCTGGGTGGCGAATAGAGGTCACAGCACAGTTGGCCCCAATGGCTGAAAATCAAGTTTGCTACTGATTGATTGAGGGACCACTCATGAGGAGTCAGAATGGACCTGCTGAGTTTGTCTGCAAGAATGGTGGATTTCCCGGTATGTGTGTTGCAAGAAGAAAGCAGTCTAAAGATATCACCCATTGCCAGACCCTCATGGCTACTCTGCACATTGGGTATGAAAGGGTTCTTCCTTTATGTGAACTGCAATAGCTCCCAAGGGGAGAATATCCTGAAAGGCTTGGAACATCAAGAGGACTGTTGTTATCTTCAGAACACTGATATGCAAACCTGGTCTCTGAACGAGTCCACGTGCCTTAGACCTTCTTCCCCATGAAGTGACCCACCCCCAACTGGGAAGCATCTGTGGTAAAAGCGACTGAGGGGGAAGGAGGAAAAAAAGGTCTGCTGATATACAAATTGTCCAGCAAAGTCCACCATTGAAGATGACGTCTGCAGATCAATGTTAGTTTGCTAAGAACAGATACGTGATGGTAAAGAAAAGACCATTAAACAGCCAAAGTCCATTGGAGAATTTGCATAAGAAATCTTGCTAATGGAACCAAAGTGATGGCAACTGCCACTAATCCAAGGCTTGAAGTATCAATCTTGCTGGTGGAGACGGAATATCTAGAATGGACTGTACCTGGAGTCTCAATGTCTTTATGAAGTGTGGGCGTAATGACACCATTTGATTTGAAGTATCCAACACAGCACCAATGAACTCTAGCCTTAGAACTGGAGAAGGGTTTGATTTGACTAGATTTATGCTGATGCTCATGGAGCTGGAGGGCTGAAACAGATACTCCCTAGCTTGAATTTCTTGACGCCTGGTTGGGGCAGTTAGGAGCCAGTAGTCTAAATACAGAAATGTGGAATCCCTGCAGTCCCAGGTGAGCTGCGATCACTGCCATACATTTGGTAAACACCTAAGGGACTGTGGTGACTCCAAAGGGCAGAGCCCTGAACTGGCAACAGCGGACTCCAAGCCTGAAATGCAGATGACTTCTGGAGAGTCTATTCTGATGTGAGAGTATGCGTCCTGTAAGTCCACACAGCACATCCAATTATCCTTTCGTAACAGCAGTAGAACGGACTGAACTGTAACTATGCAGAACTTTGACTTCTTTGCATACAGGTTCAGATTGCTTAGATTCAGAATGGGTCTCGGGTCCTCGGTTTTCTTTGGCATTAAAACAAAGCAAGAGTAGGTTCCGGATCCTCTTTGTTTGGTTGGGACCTCTTGGATGACTATTTTGCAGTAGGTTTTGAACATCTATTAGTGCATACTCCCTCTGACTGGGTGGAACATCAAGGAGTCTCGTCTGCCTTTGTGGAGGTGGAAGGAAAAAGGGAATGTAGTAACCTCTGGATATTAAGCTTAGCACTCAGGCATTTTTTGTGAGATTGGTCAAGGCGCCTAGGTGCAGTGAAAAATGAGCCCCGACTGCCTCGATAGAACAGCAGTTGGGCAACACTTCAGGAGCACTGATTGAGCCCATCTCAGTAGGTTCTCTACAGCCCTGATATTGTGGACCCAATCTGCCCTTGGTGCAGCGTCTTCCATTAAAACTCCATCCTCTGCCTCTGAAGGAATAATCCTCGGCTGATCATGAAAAGAACCTTGCAAACTTCGAAGCAAAGTCTTCTTATTACCTTGTGATTTTTGGAGAAAGAAAGTATGCTGAGGAGCAGAAAACATTATCCCCATGGCAGAAAGAGCCTTTCCTTCCTGTTCACTGTGGGTTAAGGTAGATTTGATGGATGGCCCAAACAAGGAGGAGCCGTCAAAAGGGGCATTAACAAATGACACTTTAAAAGGCTACTTGAAATCACAAAGCCTCATCCAGGAATATCACCTTATTGCAATAACTGAGCCAGCTCCCCGTGAGGTGCCCACCGCCGCCCAAGAGGCAAGTCTCATGGAAGAATTAGTGACAGAAGCAAGAGCAGCTAGTTGGGAGACAGTTTTTTTGAAGTCCTCCACATTCATGGTCTCTGCAAGAGAGTTGGAAAGCTCCTTGACCAGGTCTCTCTGCACACAAGTGAAGTGTGCCAAATAGTTAAAAGACCTCAGCCCAAAGGTAGCCGAGGTGTAGATGCCCTTACCAAATCTGTCCATCGCTTTGGACTCCTTGGTAGGCAGATGGACAGAGGAACTTTGCTAAGCTAGCTCTTTTTTGGTAGCTGCTGTCACTACCATGGCATCCACTCCACTGGAAAGTACAGTTGTGTACACCTACCATAAATGTAGATGTTCGAGTGTCTTCACTGTTGCAGTGACTGTAGGGTTCTCCCCTGCCGGCAGGCAGCCCTCGGTCGGCCAGAATCCCAAAGTCTGGGTCCGGCATCGGCTGTTCAACCATGCTCCCTGACATCAGAGCGCCAGGAGTATAAAGCTGACAGCCGACACCATCTTCTCCAGTTTTTCTTGCCCCAGATGTCAGGAGTCCCAAAATGAAAAAGGTCCCATAACCTTTGCAAATACACCTCAGAAGAATGATGAAAAAAGGAAATACACAAAAGTAAAAATAAGAGGGGACAAGAGGGAGGGAAACCCAGACTGCAACAGTGAAGACACTCGAACATCTACATTTATGGTAGGTGTACACAACTGTACTATGTTCATCGTGTTTCACTGTTGCAGTCATGACTGTAGGGTTGAATCCCAAAGCTGAAAGAAAGGGAGGTGGTCATAAAGAGGAAGGGGCGGCTAAAAGGCCCTGCAAGACTGCAGAGGCAAAGCCTGCCCTAGACTTAGAGTAGAGAGGTAGATTGTAGTGCTTAGAAAAAGTATGCACTGAACTCCAAGTTGCAGCTTCCAAAATGTCTTTTGGTAGGAAATCCCCTGAGGAAGGCCGCAGAAGTGGCAGCAGCTCTGGTGGAATGAGTCCGTATACTCCCTGGGATTTGCTTTCCATGGTGTGAATAACAAAATCTGATTCCATGAGCAATCCATTTAGAAATGGTCTGTTTTGAAATGGCTTTACCTTGGGAAGCATAAGAAACAAACAATTGTTCTGATTTTCTGATGTCCTTGGTTCTGTTCAGGTAAAAATGTAGTTGTCTGTGTACATCCAAGGAATGTAAGATCCTTTCCCCTTTATTTTGAGGAGTGGGGAAAAAGGTTGGCAAGTGGATAGTTTGATTTAAAGCCACTTTGGAAACCACCTTAGGCATGAACGTAGGATTAGTCCTCAAAGATACCCTGTCTTGATGAAAAATAATATAAGGTTCCACAGCCATAAGAGCTTGTAACTCTGAAACTCTCCTGGCAGAGGTTAGGGCTAACAATATAGCTGTCTTCCAAGATAAAAACTTGATGTCAGAAGAGGCAGCAGGCTCAAAAGGAGGCAAGGTTAGTTTTTCCAAAACATAGTTGAGATCCCAAGCAGGAATGGGAGGAGATCTAGGAGGTCTTAAGTTCTTGGCTCCTCTGAGAAACTGTTTCATGAGCTGGTGGGAAAAGATGGGAGGGTCTGTATTATAATGAGCAGAAATAGCTGAGGCATGTATCTTAATGGAAGAGAAAGAGAGACCCTTATGTAAGAGATCTGTCAAGTAAAGTAAAATTAAAGTAATGTTAGGAAGAAGAGGATCAGAATCCTGAGCCTGCATCCAGGAACAAAATCTTTTCCATTTTCCTGCATAAGATTTTCTAGTGCTAGGATGTCTGGCTTCTAAAATGACATCCATAACCTGCTTGGGTAGTAAAGAAGAAATCAAAGGCCCTGGATTAACCAGGCCGCCAGGCTGAGAGTTCTGACATGAGAGTGTAAAACCTGACCCTGATGTTGGGACAGAAGGTTCGGAGACTGAGGTAAAACCCAAGGGGGCTCCAGGCATAGGTTTTTTAGAGTTGGATACCAAAACTGCCGATGCCAATTTGGAGCCAGCAAGATAATCATCTTGGGCTTGTCCTGTTTTATCTTCAATAAAACCCGTGGAAGAAGTGGAAGAGGCGGAAAGGCTTATCCCGAGAGGTTTCTCCAACTGAATGACAGGGCATCCACTTTCCAAGCTTCTCTGTGGAAAGTCCTGGTGCAAAAATTCTGTAGTTGATGACTGAGATGGGATGCAAAGAGGTCTATGTGAGAACATCCCCAGACTGATGTTATCATCCTGAATATTTTGGTGTCCAGCATCCACTCGTGTGGATCCGAAAGGTTTCTGCTCAGACTGTCTGCCAGGAAGTTTTGTTTCCCTGGTAGAAACTGAGCTTGAAGATCCAGATTGCAAGCTAGAGCTGTGTTCCATAGATCCATGGCTAGTCTGCAAAGGGGGTAGGAATGAGATCCCCCTTGCTTGTTTATGTACCACATAACTGTGGTGTTGTCTGTCCGTATTAGCAGTTGTCCTGGTTGTAAAAGATTCCTGAAGGCCAATAGAGCTTTCTGAATGGCTAACATTTCCTTTAAGTTGATATGCAGGTGCTTCTGATCCTTTGTCCAAAGGCCCTTCAGACAACTGCCCTGAAAATGGGCTCCCCAAGCATAATCCGAGGCGTCCGTGGTTAGAATCTGAGTGGCAGGAGGCAGACGGAAGGGTTTCCCTTTGTTTAGAGCACATGCCCTGGACCACCAAAGAAATTCCTTTTGAAGGCAAGGAAGGACGGAGATCAGTATGTCTAAACTGTGGTAATGCTGAGACCATACACTTTTTAGGTACCACTGTATTTTCCTCATGTGTAGTCTTGCATATGGTATGAAAAGGATACAGGAGGCCATGTAACCCAAAGCCTGCAGGAATTTCCTTGCAGATAGTTGAGTTAAAGTTGCCAAGGTTCTGAAAGTTGAAGCCAGCTGTAATTGTTTTTCGGATGTCAGAAATGCCATCTGGGTTGTGGTGTTTAGAAGAGCACCCAGAAAAGTTATCTGTTGTGATGGTGTCAAATTTGACATTTTTATGTTTACACAGAATCCCAGGAAAATAAGGGTAAATTTGAATTCCCTTGAGTCTGCAGTAAGCTACTACTGGAGCCAGGCAATTGGTGAAGACCCTGGTCGCAGTCGACAATCCAAAGGGCAGCGCAGAGAATTGAAAGTGCCTCGATCCGGCCTTGAACCGGAGGTATTTTCTGCGATCCTGCCTGATGGGAATGTGTAAATATGCCTCCTTTAAATCCAAAGTTACCATCCATGCATCTTTGGACAGCATTGGAAGTAGCTGCTGTAGAGCAAGCATTTTGAATTTTGGAATCTCTAGAAAGGTGTTCAAGACCGACAGATCCAGAATGGGTCTCCATGAGTTTTGCTTCCTTGGGACTAGAAAGAGCCTTGAGTAAAAACCTTTTCCCATCTCTGAAAGTGGAACCAGTTCTATGACATTCATAGCCAAAAGAGCTTCCACCTGGTTTAAGGCCTCCGTCCATTGATGTTTTGGAAGGTCTGGCCATCCGCTTGGCCTTGGCAAGGTATGAAAATGGAATTTGTAACCTTTTAAAACCACATCCAAAACCCACTTGTCTTGGGTTATTTGAGTCCAATTTTGATAAAAAAGAGAGAGTTTTCCTCCGAGAGGGGCTTCCAGGCAAGAAATTCCTGTAGCCCAACAGAGGGAGTCATTGAGTTTGTTTCCTTTGAGTTTGTGACCTGTCCTCTCCTCCCCTAGGGGTGGAAGCAGTCCACTGTCTTGGTCTATAAGAAGCTTGTGTTTGAGGCCTTCCTCTGGAGCGTCTATATCTACACCTCTGAGGCCTGTCTGAAGTGGGAAAGGACCGATTTTTTGAAGGCCAACTCCTGCTAAATCTAGGTGGCTGTACTTGTAAGAAATCTTTAACTGTTTGCATGGATTTCGCCTTATCCTCCATCTTTTTAATCACCTCTTCAGCTTTTGATCCAAACAAAACATTATGCTGAACAGGAGCATCCAATAATTTAGCCTTTACTTGTTCAGGCAAATTTTGTTCCTTTAGCCATGCATGCCTTCTAATGACTGTGCCAGAGGCCGCAGCCCTACAAGAAGCCTCCAAGGCATCAAATCCACAGTGTAAACTATGCTTCCCAACTTGTTCAGTGGCATGCAATAAATCATGTAATTCCTTATCATCTGCACAGGCAGAAATGGAAGTAAGCTTTTGTTTTAAAACAGACAAGAGAAATTGCTGGTATTTTAGCATATGAAACTGACAGTTTAAAGCCCTAATGGACAAAGTAGCAGAAGTGTACACCTTTTTACCCCATCTTTCTAAGGATCGAGAATCCTTTTCAGTAGGAATGGGATTTTTGGCAGAAGCGGTCTTAACTCCCTTAGGACCCTGAGAAATGGTTTCAGGGTCAGCAGAAGGGTTCTTGTATAAAAACTGATGGGAATCAGGAACCCTGTAATATCTATCAGGCTTAACAGGAGCAGGAGGAAAAGAGTCAGGGGTTAAGTTAGCCTCCGAAAAGGCATCATCCACAATATCCAAAACAGGAGGAATAGCCAGGAGTCTATGTTGGGGAAGAAGAAGAAAATCCATCAGTCTTTTCTTAGATTCCGAATACTCCTGTCCTTCCCAGTGGAAATGTTCCCTCATTTCATGCAAAGTTTCCCCAAAAGAGAAATCCTCAGGGGGAGAAGCTGAAGGAATGGATTCTTCAGCATCAGAATCCTCATAAGGAGGAAAAGAATATTCCTGATCAGAAGAAGAAACTGAGGAAACAGAAGCCTGATCAGAGGAATCATAATAAACATCCTGCCTTGGCCTTTTATCTGGAGGGGGATGTGAACCCCTAATCATAGTAAGTAAATCCTCCGCCATCTTGAGTAACTGTTTCTGTGACTTGGGAGCCGGTTCAGAAGAGGCCTGTGTTGTAGTCTTTGATTTAGAAGGAGTCTTTGCCTTTGTCTTTGGCTTTGCCTTTATTAGAAGCTGAGTAGGCCTGAAAACCCCTTCGGAAGCCGGTACCTGCACAGCGGCTCCGGACCCATCCGAAGGAGCATTGTCCGAAGGTCCTGCAACAGAAATATTTAAAGGCCTGGTTGGCTCCTCATGAGAGTCCGTTTCGGCCGTCGGTTCTGAAATGGCCGATGACAGGGGCTGCAAAAGCACCTCACTGACGACGGCCGAACCTGAAGCTGGCTCCGCTTGTGCGCTATTATCAGATTTGGACCTTGGAGGCCTGTCTTTATCCTTGCGACGTTTGTGAACTCTGGTAGCCGGAACCGTATCCGACGACATTTTGTAGTTAAAGCGCCTACCGAAGTAATGAAAAGCAAAATCGTACCTTCGCTTAATTGTACGTTGATTGAATCTAGCACAAAACTGACAACTAGCTACGTCGTGGTCAGGGCCTAAGCAAGGAATACAGTAAGAATGAAAATCCTTATGAGGTATTTGCTTCCCACATGAAATAGAATTCTGACATCGAAGTGGAGCAAGAAAAAAGTTTCCCCAACGGGGTACTTAGCTTTGAGTGGAGAAGAAAATCTTCGGACTGAAGTATATCAGAAAAAATCATCAGGAGTCAGCTGACCGGCACTTGCGAACTGCTATCACCGCACGGCAAGAAAGACTGGAGAAGATGGTATCGGCTGTCAGCTTTATACTCCTGGTGGTCTAACGTCAGGGAGCATGGTTGAACAGCCGACGCCGGACCCAGACTTTGGGATTCTGGCCGACCGAGGGCTGTCTGCCGGCAGGGTAGAACCCTACAGTCATGACTGCAACAGTGAAACACGATGAACATCACCATTATTCCAATATGGTCGGTCCTTTGGGGGGGGGGTAGGAATTTATTGGGGCACTTGGGGATATGTTCAATAGTGTCCAGCTCCTTCCAGACCTGTCTGGAGACTCAGTCTATCAGGTCAACCACTGGGGGGGGGGGGGGGTCACCCAAGACTTAAGACAGGTCTGCCGCGAAAGGCTCCAAAAACACAGACTCCTCAGCAGAAGGATTTCGGGTAGATCAACCACCTCTCTGCCTAAGGACCTCTAAGAAGTCTCCAAAGGAGACATCATCTGGTGGTGATCTTGGGGATCCTTCTCCCTCATCAAAGTTTGTGTCTCCTGTGACGGACTCTAGAGGGGAGTCTATGTGCCTCCTTTTGCACAACTTCTTATGATGAACCTCCTTCTGAGGGATGGTCAGGGGGTATAAGAAGAAGATTGGGCTCCCTTTGGTAAGGGGGGGTCTCAGGCACTTCCAGGGCTGACCCCGGACGAGCATGACGGGCTCAGTACTCAGATCCAATGGGGGGCAGTGTGAAGGACCAGAGATAAGAGAGGTCAGATCCCTGTGAGAAGAGAAAACCCTTTCCACAACCTGGAAAGTCAATGGATCTAGTGAACTCTCCTCCCTCTCCCTTGAAGCAGAGGCAGCCATTGAAGAGAGGACAGGAACAACCTCAGAGCCACAGCCTCCACACAGAATCAGACTCAAGTTGTCAAGACCCAAAGCGCCAAGAGGAAGGGATGGATCCGACAAAGCTGGAGTGGAACTCCTACCTTCAGATCTAACGTTGACCTCTTGGATCTGTGACACACTCTGATCCAACAACATCAGAGCAGAGCCAGTCAGGGTAACTGCTGGAGTCGAGGAAGAGAGCTTCCTTGGATCCAATATGACTTGCTCAGGTATCTAGGATCCTGGAACTCCAAAGCGGTTGGTCGGATTGGAGAAAGAGATTGGACAGTTTTGGCTGTAAAACTCATGGATCCGAAGGGGGGGGGAGTTGACAAAACCCCCATCTGAATCGGAGTTTCATGGAATTTCTGCATCATCCTGTCTATGTCTGCATCAGAGAAATGCCTAGAGGACTTGGAGGAAGTAGATGAAGCAGACCTCAAGTGTCTTTTAGGAGCTTGTGAGAACTCAGCAGGTAAGGCTGGTGAAACGGTCCTGTTTGAGTATTCAGGAGTTTGGCTCCTAGCTGTAGGATTCTTAGACCAAGGATCCGAGGTGGAGGTAGAAAGCCTAGGGGAGCTTGGAACAGAAATTACTTCTGTTGGAGCCGAGGAGCACACTGGATCCGAAATAGTGGAAGCCAGTCTTGGATCCAAGAAGGACAGAACCAAAGGCTTTGAAACCTTCACTGGTGGCTCCGATGAGGCCCTCAAAGATTTAAGAGGATGCTTCTTCGATCCAAGGATTCATGATGACTTTTAGAGGGGGTGTGAGCCCCTGGAGAAGATTAATATAATGCAGTAAACAGCCCTTTTAGGATCAACTTATTCCTGCAGTCTGCGATTGCTCTAGGGTTAAAACCTTCACATATAGGACAGGAAGACCGCAAATGTTCTGGCCTAGGCAGTGTACACATTTCTCATGCACATCTGAATGAGGAATCATATGAGAACAGGCACAGCAGCACTTAAAACCCAAAGGTCTGTTTGACATCCTGAAGCTATCACACAAGAAAACAAACACAGTTTGCTGAAAAATGTCAACAGTATTTGTCTGACAAGAAGACAGGCACACTTGATGAGTCTTAATAAACAGTCTCACCAAACAACTATAAACAATAGAGAAAACTATTTAAACTAACATGTAGTTAAACTAATTCTAAGGTTTTTTTTTTTTTTTTAAGTCAGAAGATGAGAAAGGCAGTAAACAGCCCTTTTAGGATCAACTTTTTCCTGCAGTCTGCGATTGCTCTAGGGTTAAAACCTTCACATATAGGATAGGAAACGGAGAGGGAGAAAGAAAGGCAAAAAGAGACCCTAGAGCCTCTAAAAAACTTACTGGGAGGGGAGGTAAAGTAAGAAAAAGGATAAAGTGCCAAAAAAAGGAGAGAAATATAGAAACTGGAGGACAAAAACTTAGCTTAAACTTTTTGCAGTCGCTCGAGATCAGAAATCTGCAACTGTTTGCTGAGGTGGCAAACAAGATCTAGGGAGGCTGCAGATAGGGTAGATCACTGTGGGTAGAGGGAAGAGCTTGAGATTAGGATCCCTGTAGCATGCAGCCGAGTTGCATCCAAGACCCAATCATGAGGAAGAATAAAAAGGACATCAGATCATCCAGTTTACAATCATCTACAGACTTGGTTAACCACAGGTCCCAATTTTTGATTTGGAGAACAGAAAAGTATATGCTGAATATATGAGGTCCTAGCATGGATCCCTGTGGTACATTACGCTTTATTTTCATACTCTCTGAGGAAGCACCCTTACAGTAGGGGTTCTGTCCCTCAGACAATTAATTAGTCATCCATTTATCTATAAAGGGATCAAGCCAGAGTGCATTTAGCTTGTTCCTATGCTGGCAAGTAATACGGTATCAAATGTCACAGCTTGAGTTAATTCACCACATTCATTAAAACATGATCTACCCTTAACAAAATGAAAATGCTGAGGGTGTCATGTCTTAAGACTTTTTTTACATTAAAGTTTATCAGGTCTGTTATGACCCATTCCATGTCTTTATGGATGAGGTTGATTAAGCTGATGGATCTGTAATATCTGGGGTCTGTGGTGGAGACACCCTGGTGAAGTGGCATTACAACTGCTGTGAGCCAGATCTTGTGGACAAAGCTGGTGTATAAGTTCGGGCTGAAAAGATGCATAAGCAGGTCTACCAGAGCATGTTTATTGTTTCTCTTAAATAAAGTTTACCAAATTGCATCCAAAAGTTAGAAAAACAATACAAGCAAGAATTTGAAGGAATCCTGTTCTATCTCAAAAGAAAGATAGAAACAATGAATAGGGAGCTTAAATGATACCAGGATGCCTTATGAGATGCAATTAAGTTGCATCATGAAATGTCATTTAAGGCAATAACAGAAAATAAAAATGCTAAAACAGAAAACCTAAAAGAGGTATTGGGGGGGGTTCTGCCAACATTAGATTACAAAGCTTCAGAGGTTAAGGATGGCCCTTCAGAGATAGGGTGAAGTCAAGGTGACCAACTCTATTCCTGCTGCATAAGTTTCCAATCATGTTCCTATTCCATAAGTTTGCAACCCTTTTCCTATTCCACAGGTGTGCAAACTCATTCTTATCCCACAGGTTTCCACTCCTACTCCTAAATGACAAGTCTTCATACCTGTTCTTATTCCACAAGGTTTCAGCCCTGGTTTTACTCCACAGGCCTTCAACCCTGTTAGTACTCCACAGGTCTCTAAGACTGTCCAGACCCTAATAGTCTGCCCTGTAAGAAATGACTTAATGTTTTCATTAGCTATTACTCGGGTAAGCCAACAGTCATGCTTTGTTCCTCATACTTATCAACCAAACTCTAACCACTGTTGCTGTGGGTTTGAGCACAGGGAGACATTTCAACCTCTTACAGACCACTAAAATCTAGTGAGATACAGTATGATTTTGCTTTTGCAGGGAACAAAATGGGAGTCTTGGATAAACAAATGAGACAGATTAGAAACAGGACAGCAAGTTTTTGGTTGGTCTGGGCATGACTTATGCTCAGCTGTTATTGTCATAATGCCTGAAGGTTAAAGGGAAAAAACTCCCACAAAACATGAGAAAGATGGGAACAGACTGAGGAGTTTCTGAGATGACTCCCTCCTCCACCAAAAGCAGACTGGAACGGAGTTACAAAAGTAAGCTCATGAGACAAAACTAACTTTGATGACAACATCCACAAAAATGGAATGTGGATAAACAGTTTGGGGCAATGAAAATCTTGTTTATGATGATGGCGGCCTTCTTGGCGCTGTGGTAAATGGATTGCCCAGGAGGCTAAAACAAGCAATTTTAATTTATAGTCAGACAGTTATGGTGAATTATATAATTCTATATAGTTTGTCAACTACCCCTAAAGACTTAGGACAAAGACTCCAAGGTCCATGGAGAAGAAGCTAAATCAGTAGATGTAAGTAAAAGAGTCCCCCCCCCCAAAAGCAGGTCAATTAAAGGCAAGTGCCAAAAGGTGGGTCATACGGCTAAAGATTCTTGGTCAAATGGTGGAGCAAGCGCTGGAAAAAGTCCTAAGTATAAAGCTCATCAAGACAGATAGGGGAGGAGAGAAAGCATTCCGCTCTTCATCGAAATAAGTCCAGGCCTAATGCTCAACTTAGTTTTGAAAAAAAAAAAAAAACTTTCACTGTTTCTTTTGAAAATATTCATGAGGTGGTGACTGAATAAGCTAGAAAAACAAGAAATGTGCCAGTACCTTTCATAAATTTTAGAGAAAAAGATAGGGAAATTAGAGAGAGAAAGTACAACTAAGGAGGTAAAACTACCATAACAGCAAATGTCTGAATAATTCATTACTGCAGTATGTTAAGCCAAAAAGGATGTCCTACCAGGATTGATCAGTAGGCCAGCTTCCAAAGCCTCAGGGCACCTTCCATGTACCCTAGCCAATGCCTTGCATGAGATAAGCAGGAGAAAAATCAGTGAATGGCTAGAGTGCCAAAATTTCAGAGCTTCTTGCCTCAGAGGAGGAAATCTATAACCTTTCTAAAAGGGATCCACATTAATAAAGTCTCACACCCTGGCATAAAAATATGGAAATAAATTGGGGGTGGAGGAAGTGTGTGACTACTCCAACAGTGATCTGTTCAAACATCTCTCACTATGGTAAATTTAATTACACAACCATATTATGTTCATCATAAGACAACTGATGCAGTAGTCTCAGCTATATGGGATGAATGCCAGGGCTTAGACGGTAGGAGCCCCTGGAGAACAGTCATAGCAAAGACTGTTCTGGACCTAGTGAAAGAATCTACTTTGCAGTATCTGGTAAATGTATGCCCAGAGAACCAAGTTGCTGCATCTAGTACTTTTCTAGACTTCCAAACAAGCCAGGGGAAAGGGCCAGACCCTAGTAAAACTGTCCCCGACCGAGCCTAAATCTGACTTGTTATAATGAGTATAACAAAAAGTAATAGCCTAGGACAGCCATTTAGAAATTGTCTATTTATACATTGCTTGCCCCTTTTTGTTTAATACCTTCAGAGGTTACAAATTTCTTGTCAGTAACCCTGAAGGCTTTTTTTGTGTTGTCTATGAAGTATCCGAGTAGCCTACGGATCTCCAGAGAACGCAAGATTCGTTCTTGTTATTTGGCTCCGGAAAGAAACCCGAGAGAACTGCCTGGCATAATGTAAACTCCGATATGACCCTAGGCAGAAAATGAGGATTTGTTCTCAAATTAAGCCTATCTTTGTGGTAAATAAGAAAGAGAATGTAGCTCAGATACTCTTGCAGCAAAAGTCAGAGCAATAAATAACACTGTTTTTCATGTTAAGAACTTCACATCAGCCTCATGAGCGTGTACAAATGAAAACAGTGGAAGTTTTTTTAAAACAAAACTGAGATCCCATGGAGAAGCCACCTGCTTTATAAGTGACCATAATAGTACCACCCCTCCCCTTTTCAAAACCTGCTTAACTGGAGATTGGGAAGAAATGGGGTTAGGGATCAAGTGAAGGCAAGCAAATATGGTCTACATATAAATCTTGATAGAAGAAAGGACAGAGGGCAAGAACTCACCAGATGCATCCTGGCCTGAAAAGGGTCCTGGTTCTTACTAAGGCACCAACTAGAAAATCTTTTCCACTTGCCAAATACAATTTTCTAGTAGCAGGTTTCCTAGCCTTATTTAACACCTGTTGGAAATCTTAGAAAATGGTACCTGAAAGGAATTTATTCAGGCAGCCAACTAAATAAGTTGAAGGCAAAGGTATATCAAACAACCCATGCGATGTGTGATTAAAGTCCATTCTGTGAGGAAGCTTGCACTGACTATCCTTTTTTAGAAGAAGAGAGAACCACTATTGCCTGGACTAGAAGGCAGTCATCACAATTATTTTTGGGAAGTTCTTCTGAATCTTTAGAAGAACCTTAGTTATCAGAGTGGAAAAGCATAGTGGAACATTCCAGTCCATAGGAATGAAAAGACATTTGACTTCCAGGACTGAATGCATGGGGTCCTGGAGCAAAATTTCTATCTGTTGACAGATCTGCTTAGGACTTCCCACAGATGGGTCAATTCTTGGAAGACTCTGGAGCAACATCCATTCACAATGGTCTGTCCTGGTCCTGCTGAGCTTCTCTGCAAACAATGCTCTGCTCTAATGGAATGCAGGTAGCTTGGGGGAACAGACTGAAATGAGTTGGGTAGATCGCAGGCTACCATAATAAGTCTGCAAAGGGGAATAGGACCTTGTTCCTTCCGCATGTTTATGTACTCATCACTGTGGTACTGTCTGTCAGGTGCTGGAATCCAAAAATGGTTCACAGATTTGTAAGAATTTGAGCCATCATTTCCTTTATGTGTATGTGTTTTTTATTTGTCTTGCTTGTTCTGGAGGCCTTGCGCTTTCATTCCCTTGGACACAGCTCCTCAAGCAGTCTGAGGCATCTGTGGTTAGACACTAAGTAGGGAATGGAAGAGAGAAAGACCTGGGTTGAAAGACAAGTGATACATCCTCCAAAGTAACTCCCTCCTCACAAATCTCACCACTAGAATTTGAAATGTAAGAGGGTGCTAGTGCTGAGTCCAAGATGATTTGAGAAACCAGTAAAATCTTCCTCGTATGAAGCCTGGCCAATGGAATCAGAAACCATGAAACACAGAATTCTGATATATATCCTCTCTGGCAAGATGCTGGAGTTTTGCTGGAGAACATAAGACATTGCTCTTTGTAACATTTCACTTTTTATTTTTGAGAAAGAAAGGCAATCCTGAATATTGTATCCAGAAGATATCCAAGAAATGCTATATTGTGGGAAGGAAGAAGAGATTTATCTTTGTTCTCCTGAAATTTCAGGTGGAGGAAAAGGTTTACTACCAAAGTCAGAGATTCTTGACAATTTAAGGAGGAATCTGCAAAAATCAGCAATCATCTTATTACTTTGGGGAAAATGTGAATGCCATCCAGTCTGCAATGGATCACCAGAGAGAGGTACTTCTTGGAGCTGAAGATGAACCAAAAGACAAAACAGAAAATTTGACATGTGACCTCTTCAGAAGGGGAATATGAAAAAGTATTTTACTCAAAGTCAGATTCCCCATATTAAGAAGAAACATGAGAAACACATTCAGAGTCTAAATCATGGCTCTAAAACTGGAAATCAGTAAGTAACAGATGAAAATCTAGTCCTTTTAAAATTAGGACAGACTCCGCTTTTAAGGACGAAAAGGCTACAAAAAAAAATCCCTGACAAAGCCTAGCCAATCTTCCTTATGATATTAGAAGAAAGAATGTCTAGTTTTCCATTTTCTTGGAACCCACCCCCTCCCCACACAGAAAAAGCTGTTTAAAGGACAGACCCTTCCCATGAATGAAACTCCTCAGAATGGTTAACCAGAAGAACATCCCTTGGGTCCCCTTCCCTGATACTAGTTAGCATGGCTCTTCCCTGCCCATAAGAGGTTGCTTAACAAGTGCAAAAGATGTATCCTTAGTGGCCTGCCAACAAGTGACACCAGAGGGACAGGGAGAACAAATATGAGTGGTCCGAAGAACAAATTAAGCCATAGTGGAGTAACCCATCAGCAAGTGACAAACAGGAAGCCAGAGTGAATGGCAAAGCCTTGAGGAGGGATCAGTAGATTTACAGGGATCTACATCTATGTCCTAGCTGAGAAAGGAGTCTCACAGGCAGATAACAGACCCTAGAAGAGTCAGTGGTACCTTTTAGTTGAAAAAACTACCTTGAGCTGCAAAATTACTAGGGTACAACCACCATACACATAATTCCCAGTCCCATGCATCGCTGTTATGCAGAAGCAGTACACTTTTTCCTCATAAACATGAAGCTAACAAAGAAAATTCTCAACTGACAGCTAAAAAAGTGAAAAAAAGTGAAAAAAAAGGTAGTTAGCTTAAGTTGTAATTATCGGTAAAGAACACGGACAAGAAAAAATATTTGTAATGACAACCCTCAATCAAAATTCAAGCCCCAGTGAATAATATGTTAAGAAATTAGTAAGTTTTCATCACAAAAGGTAAACAATTTCACAGCATTTTCCCCATCAGAGAACCATAGCTAAAACAATGTTTATGACAGAAGGTTTTAGTGACAACCACTAAAATTCACAGAAATCATAGTCATAGGAATTCTAAATAAAAGTATTCAATCTGGTTACAGAAATATTGACATGGAAGGTAGATCTCAATGGGGTATTGATCTGCCAAGCCTTGAAGGAGTAATAGTCAACAGTCGCTCTCCTGAAGCACACAGAGGAGTGCACTTTCGCAAACAAGAAATTTCTGGGTTTTGGAACACTAGCCACTGGTTTTCTCCTACTTCTCTCATGCTGAGCAGTGGCTAGGGTGTGTGAAAGGAACCCCGAAGCTTTAAAAGTTGTATGGCTGGTCTGATCCTTGGCAGGGATGTCCCATACAGCTTAATCTACTGCAGCAGTGATCTAATGATGAATACTAAAAGGTTTGCATTAGCATGTATTTTCTGAAGGATATGAAGTCTAAAACTCAAATGTCGGTCATTATTTAGTTATTTCAATCCTCAATGATTTGCCAGAAAATGACAAATTTTATGAGGAAGAGACCAAAAATATTAAGCAAAAATCGAACAGTATAAGGTGTTAAGGGTGGGAAGGTACACAGAAGACATGCAGGCCAACTGTGGACCCCAGCATCCTTCAGCGACTGACCTCTGGGCAGCTAATGAAAGTCATTGTTACCATTGCCTGGCTGAAGGACCACTCATAGCTCTCAACCTCTGGACAAAGCCTAAAGTAAAGGGGGATGGGACAAAGGCCCCAAAATAGGGCCAGATCTTAAATACTGCTCTTATAAACTCAAAAGGTTAATAGAATACTAACTTTTATATTAGCATGCATTTTCTGAAGGATATGAAGTCAAACTCAAATGTATCTCAATTATTTAGTGACTTCAATCCTCCATGATTCTCTAGAAAAGACACAAATTTTATGAGGAACAAACTAAAAATATGAGCTAAAAATCTGGACATTATGTGAAAATCTGGACAGTCAAGAGGTATGGGACCACTCGAGTAGAAGAATGGAAATGCTTAGTTTGTCCGCAAAGACATTACAATTCCTCAAAGTGTGCACTGCCACCAGAAAGCATTGAGAAGACACTGCCCACTGTCACAGTCTCATGGCTTCCAGGCACAATGGGTATGAACAGGTTCCTCCCTGTTGGTTGATACTACCAGACTACCGCCATGTTGTCTCTCTGGATGGAGATCACACCTTTGGGGAGAGTCCTGAAATGCCTGCAAAGCTAGGAGAAGCACTCTAATCTCAGAAACACTGAAGGCTGAGTTCTGTTGTGGACCATTTGTCTTGGAAAGTGTTCCCTTTGTAATACTTCCTCCACCCCAGAAGGGAGGCGTCCAAGGTCACAGTGACCATAGGGGGTGAAAGGGTGGATAGGAGAAAAGTCAACCACCAGAGAACGTGACACCTGTAAACCAGCATGAGGCATTTCGGAAAGTACAGAGGTCAATGAAACATTGATCACTAAACTTATAGGGTCCACTCTCGTACTTTCATGTAATACCTTGCTTGTGGAACCAGAGTAATCGACACAGCCACTGACCCAAATCCATGAAGAATTAATCCTGCTGAAGGACTGGGGGAAGACAGGACCTCTGAAGCAGGAAGACAGACAGAATGGATCCTTGGTTCAGGGAGTTTGGCTATCTGGGATGTTGTGTTCAAGTGACACCTTATTAATTTTACTGCTTGTGTCAGCTTCAGCTACCTTTCTCTCACATTTATTGTGAGATCCCAGTGTTGTGAAAACTGAAGCAAGAAGTCCCAGCACCAGATAAGTTGATCTCTAGTGGGAGCAGTAACGAACTAGTCATCCAGATATGGGGAACACCCAGCACCCATGAAGTCTTAGGTAAGCTGTCATACCTGCTAAGCACTTGGTGACTTATCTTTCAACTGTCCAGATTTCCGCAGAATGTCCAGATTTTTTACTCATATTTTCAGTCTGTTCCTCATAAAATTGGTGGCTTTCTAGCAAATCACTGTGGACTGAAGTCACTAAACAATGACATACATTACAGTTTCAAACTTCATATCCTTCAGAAAATGCATGCTAACAAAAATCCTGTTATTCTAGCAACTTTCTAAGTCTTTAACAGCAATATTTAAAAGTTGTTCCTATTATTGGGGCTTTGTCCCCCCATTAATTTAGGCTTTGTCCAGATTTCTTGTGCTATGAGGTTGGGAGTTATGCTTGGTGAATACCCATGGGCTGTAGTGAGAGGTGAATACCCATGGGCTGTAGTGAGACCAAAGGGCAGTGCTCTGACTTGGAAGTGATGGGCTCCCAGCAGAAAGCAGGCAAGCTGTCTGGATTGCTTTGCTATCTTTACATGATGGTAAACATCCTGAAGATCTACAAAGCACATCCAGTCATCCTTCCTTAGAAGAGGTAAAATAAAATTGTACTCTGACCACCCAGAATTTGTTTCTTAAATCTATTTAGGTGGCTGAGATCCAGAATGGTCCTGAGGTACCATTTTTTTTTTCAGAACTAAAAAGAATCTTGAATAGACTCTGGATCCTTGCTGGTCTAGTTGGACATCCTGGATAACTCTCTTTACTTGCAGCTTAATACTCTGCTGCCGTTACATCCCTCTGACTGAGTAAAACATTGGGGATTTTCTTTTTATTGGTTAGAGGGAAAATGAAGGCAATAACATAGCCTGTGGTGGTTATCTTCTGCACCCAAGAATCTCGAGTGATGGCTAACCAGACATGAAGGTGCAGAGAATGGTGCCCCCCCAACTGCTTCTTGAGTGCAGCAGTCAGGCAAGCATTTAGACTCACTGGAATGGTTTCTCAGTAAAGGGACCCTGAAACGCTTGGTTTTGTGGACAACTTCTGCCCCTTGGGCAACATCCATTAAAGTTGTTCCCCACTGCCTCAGGGGGCTCTGTAACCAGATGTTTCTCAAGCAAAATTCTGGAATTTATTAAACCAGAGCTTCTTTCCACCCTTCTCATTCTGAGAAAAAGTCCTTTGGGTGGGTGGAAAAATTCATGTCTATGGCACACAGTGAATTCATCATTTTGTACACAAGAAACATCTTTATTAAATTATTACTTATGGCATAGGCAATCATAAACTTGCATAAATGAAAAGAAACCATACTGACATACTTTCAGTTGTAAACATTATACATCATTTCTAATCTCTACATTCACTGTCAGTCAAATTTTACATAGCTCATTCAACTCCTGCCTTCCCTTAAACCTCATTCCTCCTCCAAAACAATAGTCTACATGTATTGTTCTCAAAATTCCCATGCTTTTCTATATTATATGCTCCTACATTTTTATAAAGATCCCATTTCCAGTTCTTTTATCTGCTACTATATCCACTATTTATTCTGATTTCCATTTTCTAGTGCCTGTTTTTTGGCAGCCACCAGAATTAAACTCAGCAAGGCCTTACTACATCTAGACAATTCTGATTCTGTACCACAGCTCACAAAAAAAAATTTCCTTAATTACACCACTTTGCTCAGTCAGTATTTCTGACAAAATAGTCTGCGGGGAATTTTTAAAGTCTGCCAACTTATTGCACTCCTAAAAAATACGTTCCCAATTACCTCTCTTCTCCATCACACCTCCAACATTTGCAATCCACCCGAGGAAAAAAAATATCTTTGCAGTCTGTTGCTCGTCCAGTCAGGATAAAACAGGCAAACAGTTGTGGGTTTGATTCAAACAGCTTTATTACACACAAACACATCAGGATTGAAGCTTAATAACTTAAATAAACTTGTATGCAGACTGACTACTGCACTCATGCATGTTAACACTCTGGCTGTTCACTCAAAATGGCACTGCTGCCTGCACATGCTCTCTATTTATACGCAGATGCCCTCACTTTGAAATGCTTCTTAAAGACATGATACACACACACTGTTCTACATTCTCCCTCTGAGAAATAAATCATGCACAGTAAAATGACAATAATTATTGACATGCAATTATATGGAACTAATTACAAGTGACACAATCACGCACAGGTTGCTGTGTATTTTCCACTAGGTCTGGAAATACGAAGTAATCGTGTGACATAAAAATTGGGACTGGGTTTAGCAATAGGCACTATCTTTAATGAATGTTCAACTTCATGGACATTTGGAACATCATCAGGCATGGGAATAGGTATTGAGACATGTCCTTCAACAGGAACATCGTCTGGATTGCTCTGAGATCTAAAATCTGTATCCCAGGTATGATGCTGCGATATTGATTCAGACACTGGAAGATGCCTGTGAGTTCTTCTGTATTCTGTACCCTCAGATTATACTAAGCTTGGTACATACACCTCTCACTTATCCAATTCGATCAAAATATTTCGCCATTTGCATCCTCACTATCTCTTCTCCTTTCAATGGTTTAAGAAATATGCGCTTTTGGACTTCTGGAATGAACGCTTTTTGAACAGTTGGGCTTTAATTGCCCTGGTGTTTTTAGCTTTAGGCACCAACAAACTGGAACTGATAAGCAAGGTTGTTCTTGTCTGCCTAGACAGAAGTCTCTGAGCAGGTGAGCCAAGTAAATTGTCACAGGGTATATTTCTGAGATTAAGCAAATTCAAGAAAACATCGGTATTGTCATGCTTTGACCTCTTTAGTAATTGCTTTGCACTTTGTACTGCACATTCAGCTAGGCCGTTTGTGTATACTCAGGACTACTGGTAACATGGATAAAGTCCCACTCTTTTGTAAATTTCACGAATAGCTGACTGGCAAACTGGGCACGGTTGTCAGAAATAACAGTGTGAACTACCACGGACTGAGAAATGACAGTTCAACTTAGTAATAACAGTACTGGACGTTGGGTTAGGTAGCAAATCAATCTCGAACCAATTCGAATAAGAGTCTACCAACACTAAGTAATGCTGACTATTCCACTCAAATATGTCAGTAGTTTCTGTTGACCAAGGTAGTTCTGGAATCTGGCTTAGGTGAAGTGTTTATTTTTGCAAATGCAGTCTAGTACTACTGCATACTGAACAGGATGAAACTACTGTATTGATATCTTTTGACAGAGAAGGCCAAAATACTTGTCCTCTCGCCCTTCTTTTGGTAGCTTCAGAAGCTGAGTGGCTACGATGCAAAATCAGGTTGTACTCATGTTGTAAGGAAGTAGGAACGATAACTTTAGGACCTTTGAAAATATCATCTTCCCTCAACATCTCATCTCTGAAAGGAAAATAACATTGTACTTCTGTTGGTGCACAAGATTGCTTTGAAGGCCATCCAACATTGATGAAGTGGTTGGGCTTCTGCAAAATTGGGTCAGTTTTTGTATCATCTCTTAGCTCATCAAGTCTTGTGGTAGAAAAATTACACACTGCCATGACATCAAAGTCAAAATTCTCTGCATCAAGCTTTTCAGTGGTATTTCTGGGAAATATGGATAAGGTATCAGCCAGATAAAGAAGTCTGCCTTTTGTATAAACCATTTTGAAGTTGTACTTTTGTAATCTGAGCATCACTTTCTCTAATCTTGCTGGAGCTGTATGCATAGGCTTCTTTAAAATACTGACTAGAGGTTGATGATCAGTTTCAATCTGTATAACTCAGCCATAAATATAATCATGGAACTTCGAACATGCGAACACAATTGCTACAAGTTCCTTCTCAATTTGAGCACACTATCTTAACATTGGTGGGATGGCAATTTTCAGTTTCAGGTCATCAAATGCTATCTGGTGTTGTTCCGACCATTACCAGGTAACATTTTTTGCATGTCAGTTCTCTTAAAGGCACTGATAATTCACTGAAATCTGCTATAAACTTGCCCAAATACCTAACCATACCAAGAAAACACTAAGGCTTGGACATTGTCTGGAGCTGGCATCTCAAGAATGGCCATTTGTTTGGAAGGATCTGGTCGTAGGCCTAAACTGGTTAAAAAAATGACTAACAAAACTGACATCTGGTAATAAGAAGTTATGCACTCACCATAACGCTCCATCTGAGTAGGTAAACTTCATTTGTCAGCAACCTTTGAGACCTTTGGGAATCGGATCCGACCTCGGATCCGAGCCGGCAGTTTTCAACCGCTTTAGATCCGAGCTCCAAGCTCCTCCCCCTACCCATAATCCCCTGCCAACCCTGACTAACCTCAGATCAAGTTTGCCCAACAGCAGAATCTGCTAACAATGATTAATCTCAAGATAAGTGGGTAAAACCCATGGACCTGAGTATGAGAACATTTGCAAGTGAGGGGGCAGGAGGGAGGGATGGTTGCTGACAAATGAAGTTTACCTACTCAGATGGAACGTTACTGTGAGTACATAACTTCTTAATCTGGTGTAGTTAACTTCATTTGTGCAGCAACCTTTGGGACAGAGTCCCCAGCTACCTGAATCTTGGTCGGCCTTCATGGAAGGATGTTCCGGAGCACTGCAGAGCCAAAGGATGCTCTCCCTCTGGAGATAATGTCCAATTTGTAGTGATTGATAAAAGTATGAGATGAAGCCCAAGTGGCTGCCGAGCAAATATCATCCAAAAAACTCTAGCTCTAAAAGCCGCAGAGGTAGACATAGATCTAGTAGAGTGGGCATGGACTCCCTGAGGTGCGGGCCTGCCCGAACTTTCGTATGCTAAAAGGATACACTGTGAAATCCATCTAGAGAGTGTGACTTTAGACACAGATTTACCCAGGTTAAATTTGGCAAAGGAGACAAACAACTGGTCGGACTTCCTATGACCAGATGTCCTGTGGATGTAGAAGCGAAGTTGTCTAAGCACATCCAATGAGTGTAATTTGTATTCCCCTTTGTTATGGTAGTTAGGAAAGAAGACCGGCAAGTTGATGGTCTGGTTAATATTTGACTCAGAGGCAACCTTGGGAAGAAAGGAGGGATTGGTCCTGAGGTAAACTCTATCCTTGTGAAAGGTCAAGTATGGGGGTTTTACACAGAGGGCCTGTAGTTCAAAGACCCTTTGGGCCGAGGTGATAGCGACAAGAAAGGCCATTTTCCATGATAAGAATTAAAGATCTATGGAAGCTGCGGGCTCAAATGGGGGGGCAGTCAAGGCCTGAAGCACCAGCGTTAAATCTCAAGGAGGGACAACATCCTTCACTGGGGGTCTGAGCAGAAAGGTGCCCTTCAAAAAGGTCTTACACAATTTTGTGGTGATCAAAGGGCCCATTTCCAACGTGATAATGAGAGATGGCTGCTAGTTGGACCTTGACTGTGGAGGAACTAGCTCCCTGATGGAAGAGTCCTGACAGAAAGTCTAATACAGCGGGCAGAGGAGCTGTAAAAGGATCCAAATTTTCACGTTCTGCCCAAATGGAGAAATGTTTCCATTTGCTGCTATAGATCTTTCTAGTAGAAGGTTTGTGTGCAGCTACTAGAATGGTTTTAACTGGGGAAGAGATACCGGGAGTCCTAGCTACGAGTGAAACTGGAGCAGCCAAGCTGTCAGCTTGAGGTTGTCCAGGTTCGGGACTGGGAGATCTAGGGGGTGGGATATTAGATCCGGAAGGGGATCCAGAATCTAAGGAGGATTCACCAGATGAGACCAAAGGTAAGGGAACCAGGTTTGACGAGGCCAAAACAGGGCAATGAGGATTATCCTGCTCCCCAACTGACTGGCTTTCTGAAGAAACTTCAGCATTAGAGGAAGACGAGGGCAAGCATAAAGAAGACCGGGAGGCCAAGCATGCACCAGAGCGTCTTTCGGGGGTTCCCCAGAGGGGGAAATGAGAGCGAAGTAGTCAGAACATTTTGTGTTCGAGGGAGAGGCAAAGAGATCGCAACAGGGTTGACCCCATCTGGCGAAGATCCGATTCGCTATCTTGGGATTCTGAGACCACTCGTATGGTAACAGGATGGTGTGACTTAGTTTGTCCGCTAGGATGTTGGACCATCTAGGAATGTGCGTTGCTATGAAAAACCGGTTCATGGAGATCGCCCATTCCCACACCCTCATGGCCTTTCGACAGAGTGGGTAAGACCTGGTTCCGTTCTGTTTGTTGATGTACCAGACAACCGATATGTTGTCCTTCTGAATTGCAATCGTTCCTACAGGAAGAAGTTCCTGAAGTGCTTGCAACGCTAACAGCACTGCCCTCATCTCTAGGACGTTGATATGCAGTGAGGTCTCCGTGAGGTCCCACGTGCCTTGGACTGTCCTGCCCGAACAATGCCCCCCCCCCCCACCCGAGGCGGGAGGCGTCCGTGGTCACCATGGCTAGTGGAGCGGTCATAGAAAAGGGGCGTCCTTGCTGAAGGTCCGGAGATTGGAGCCACCATAGGAGGGCCCTCTTGCAGGCCCTGCTGAGGGGAACGGGATGGCTCAGAGGGTAGTGAAGAAAGGACCACTGGCCTGGAGGGTCCATTGTAAGACCCTCATGTTCAAATGTGCCATTGGCAATAGGTTGATCGCTGCCGCCATCGAGCCAAGAGCCCTCAGGACCAATTCCGCCGGGGGAGCTGGAGATTGTAGAATGGCCTGCACATGTAACCTCAGGGATAGTAGCCGGTCTGTGGTCAAGAAAGCTAGGAGCTTGTTTGTGCCCAATCTGGCCCCTATGAAGTCTATAGTCTTAGTCAGAGAAAGAGACGACTTCTCTATGTTGATAGTGATCCCCAGCCGGGGAGCTAGACGAAGAAAGTAGTTTCTGGCTGCACAGAGTAGATGCCTTGTCGGGGCGGTCAGGAGCCAGTCGTCCAGGAACGGGAAGACCTAAATTCCCTGGAGCCTCAGGTGGGCTGCTATCACTGCTAACACTTTGGTGAACACCCTGGGGGCTGTGGTAAGACCAAAGGGGAGGACTCTGAATTGGAAATGACTGGCTCCCAGCCAGAAGCGGAGGAACCTCCTGGATCACGCCTGTCCATCAACATGTGGTAGTACGCATCCTTGAGGTCTATAGAACACATCCAATCGTTCTCCCGCAAAAGGGGGAGAATGGATTGAAGAGTGACCATATGGAACTTCTCTTTGGTTACTGACAGGTTCAGGGAAGAGAGGTCAAGGATCGGTCTTAAGTCCCCCATTTTTTTTGGCACCAAGAAGAACCTGGAGTAAAAGCCGGACCCGCACTGGTCTGGGGGGACGTGTTGGATGGCTCTTTTTTCCAGCAAATGTTGGATTTCCATTGTTGTGGCCTCCCTCTGCTCGGGTGGGACATCGGGGAGGTATCTGGGGCTGCGTGGGTAATGAGAAAAGGGAATTTGGTATCCTCTGGATATGATGCGAAGCACCCAGCAGTCTGTCGTGATGGACTCCCAAGCTGCTGGGTGCTTCGAGAAATGCCCCCAGACTGCCTCCAGAGTGGAGCAGTCGGGCAACCCCTCAGGGGCGTTGCGTGGGTTGGTCCGAGAAGGGTTCTCTGGAGCCAAAGTTCCGCGGGCCACCTCTGCCTCTAGGGCGGCGTCCACCCTGCCCTCCTCTGCTGCGGAAGGGCTGGGAGTCCGGAGCAGGACGGGACTGTTGCGACTTCCGGAACCACATCTTCTTCTGTCCCTTTTGGTTCTTAGAAAAGGACCTCTGGGGAGCAGAGAAGCGGACTTCGACGACAGACGTCTTCCCGTCCTTTTTGCTCTGGACTAAGGTATCTCTCACGGTTTTGCCGAAGAGGGCAGAACAATCAAAAGGGGCATTAGCAAACGACGCCTTAAAGGGTTCCGCGAAATCACAGTCCCGGAGCCAGGCCTGACGTCTCATAATGAGGCCCTCTCCGCCGGCTCTAGCGGCTCCTTCCGTGGCATGAGACAAGCCACATAGATGTGTTAAGATATGGATCGTAGAGTGGCCATCCGAGTGGAGTGCAATTGTTTGTCCTCCGCCGACATGGACTCGGGGGCGCTTGGGGACTGGCTCCACAGTGTCCGGCTCCTTCCACGCCCTGGTAGTGATCAAGTCTACCAAGGGGGTCAGCCGGAGGGGACACTCAAGAGGTAGACGGGCCTGCTTCAAATGCCTCCAGGAACACGGATTCGTCCGAGGTAGGCTTTGGGGCAGACCACCCCCCTTTATTCCGAGCATCTCCATGATGACACCAAATGAGACATCTTCGGGGGGTGATCTTGGGAGCCTTTCCTTTCCTCCAAATCCATGTCCTCAGTCAAGGACTCGGGGGAGTTCAGGTGCCTCCTCTTGTATCTTCGCTTGTGAGGGACCTCCTCGGGGGGGCTGTCTGAGGAGGTCTCACCAGCAACGTCTTGTTCCACTGGAACTACCTGGGACGTCAAAGCAGGCTGTCCCTGGGGCCAGGTGATGGAAGCCCGGCCCAACTGAGAAGGAGTGCAGGGTGGAGCTGTGGCAAGGGTCGGGGGTCTGGAATCCCTCAACAGAACCCTCTCCACCAAGTCGAATGCCGAGGGAGAGCTGCTCACTCTGGGATACGAAAGCAGACTCTCCCTCGGATCCGACGGATGGATCGGGGCCGGCGCCAAAGCTATCGGATCCGATGGACCAGCATGCTCAGACCCGGACGGAGCCGAAGGCATACCGATACCGCCGGATCCAAAGCTCAGCCCTCGGCTCCGAGAGCTCGGATCTGAAGAAAATGGACCCGACATACTCGAGGGAAGTGTTGGCGCCGAAGTACTCGGGACTATCGGCGCCAACACACCCCCGGCTCCAAGGCTGCCCGGCTCCAAAGACTCCGGACCCCGGAAACGGGACGGAGAAGGAGCTATCGATTCAAAGAAGGGGGTCAAGCTTCCGGAGGGGGGCAGGAGCACTCCCATCTGCAGTTGGGCCTGGAGGAATCTTCTCATCATCCGGTCCAAATCTGCATCTGTGAGACTTCTCGTGGATCTCGACGAGGTCACCGAGGCGGGGCGGGAGTGTCGCCTCGATGACCTCGAAGGAGATCGGGTCTCCTCCTCCTCAGGACCTGGTGAAAAGCACGGGGACCGGATCAGAGAAGGAGGAGAACCAGAAGACCTGGAGGGAGAAGACCGCTTAGCTGGGGGAGGGGGCCAAAGCGGAGGCCTCGGCCCGCCGCTTGTGGTGCTTCTCCCTCCTCCTTTCTTTCCTGGCCTACCTCTCCTCCAAGCCTAAGGCGGGAGGTTGAGTCCCGGCCAGGGGGAGGGAAGCAGGAGTGGCAGCCGCAGCAGCGGGAGCCATGGAAGGACCGGAGGTAGAAGCAGAGTCCGGGGGCAGAAGACCCACCAGAATCAGCTTAGACCTCCGGTCCTTGAGTGCCCTGGGGTTGAATGCTGCACAAATGGTACAACCAGTGGACAGGTGTTCAACCCCAAGGCACAATACACACCGAGTGTGGCCATCCGCTGGGGACAGCTTATGGCCACACTCTGTGCACTTAGAAAACATTATCTTTGGGGCCTCAGACATACTCAAGAAAGTAACTCACACACACTAGGCCCCAAACACACACACAACTGACGGAACCAAGAAGGAAGGGGGAGGATAACTAGAAATACAAAAAAAAACTAAGAGAGTTTATACTAAAAAGAGGAGCTAAAATGCACTCTCACACCAATATTAAAGAAAAGTCGTATACAAGTTAAATTTTCTCACAAAGAGAACGAGAACACCTGGAATCTCTGGATCAAGCTGCTGAACGAAACCGCGGCAAACTAGATCTGAGGTTAGTCAGGGTTGGCAAGGGATTATGGGTAGGGGGAGGAGCTTGGATCTAAAGCTGTTGAAAACTGCCGGCTCGGATCCGAGGTCAGATCCGATTCCCAAAGGTCTCAAAGGTTGCTGCACAAATGAAGTTAACTACTCAGGATCCTGAATTTACATTTCAGTGGACTGAGCTTTAGATTCACTTCACATGCTCTTTTTAGAACTTCCCTGAGGTTTCTGTCATGCTCTGCTTCACCACTGCCTCCAACTAGTAAATCCTCCACTATTACAGCACACGGGTAGTGTGAAACAATTTGCTCCATTGCACTCTGAAAGACTTCACTGGCAGAATTTATTCTAAAAGGTACTCTAAGAAATCTGAATCTACCAAATGGCATACTGAATGTAGTCAGTAGTGAATATTTGTGATCAAGCATTACTTGCCAAAATGAACTCTTCGCATCTAAGACAGAAAAAAACAGTGGCATTTGGCACAAGGGTAGCAACTTCCTCGACTGTACGCACAGGATGGTGGGGTCTCCTTAATGCTTTAAGTCTCTTGGGTCAATACATATTCTGATTTCATCTGAGCTTTTCTTATGAGCATCTACCATGGAAGACACCCATTCAGTTGGTTCTGTAACTAGACAAATCACACCTTGCTGCACCATTTTATCTAACTGGACTTTGTCCTGCATAGCTATCAGAACTCTTCTCGCTGGTCTGACCACAGGACTGACCTCTGGGTCTAATTTCATGGAGAATACAACTGGAAGTTTGCCTAGCTTCTCTTTGAAAACATCAGCATACTCTGAGAAAATAGCACTGGTGAAACTGGAACTAGGACATGTGCTTACATGATGGGCTTCTTTGGTAAAAGAAAACAGTTTAATCTTTAAACTGTCTCTAGGACCTAATAATGACTATACAGGTCTTTTGACTACTTAAAACTGCAAGCTACAACTGTTCCCTGTTGAACAGCATGAAAGCACTACTGAGACTTCGGTTTGAATCTCTTCACCTCCATAAGCAACAAGTTTCGCACAAATGGCAAAATTAAGTTGTTCACCAGCTCTTACTCTAGCAAATGTTTCTGCTGACATAACATTGCACTTTGGACCAGGGTCCACTTTGAGCTCCTTGGGTTTACCAGTAATCAGGACAGTACAAAAAGTACAGTTGTGTACACTTACCATAAATGTAGATGTTCGACTGTATTCACTGTTGTAGTCATTACATTTGGGTTATCTGCTTGCAGGTAGCCCTCAGCCGGTCTGATTATCAAAGTCTTGAGTCCTGCGTCAGTTGCTGTCTCTTCTTCCATGACGTCAGGTAGTCAGAGGTATAAAGCATGCAGCCAATGCCATTACATCAGTTTTTCTTGCCTCAGATGTCAGGTGCCCCTATAATGGGAAGCAATTATATACAAGGTTACACCTCCAATTATAAGCAAATACACCAGAAAGCTTAAATACAGTAAATAAGAAGAGAGGTTTAGCAAATAAAAGTCAGGGGGCTGGTGGGAGGGTAACAAGGGCTGCAACAGTGAATACACTTGCACATCTACATTTAAGGTAAGTGTACACAACTATTTAAGTTTTTCGTTTTTCACTGTTGCAGTCATTACATTGGGGTAGATTCCCAAAGCTAAAGAAGGGAGGAGGCCATTAGAGAGCATTATGACCAGCTGTTAGGCCCTACAAGACTGCAGTGGCAAAACCAGCTCTGGATGTAGAGAAAATAGGCAAGTGGTAATGCTTAGTGAAGGTATGAACAGAACTCCAGGTAGCAGCTTCGAGGATGTCCCTGGTACGAACACCTCTGAGAAAGGCTGTTGAAGTAGATGCAGCCCTGGTGGAATGTGATCTTATCCCTTTGTGGGGTAGGTTTTTCATGGTGCTTATAGCAGAAATGAATGCAATGGCCTATCCATTAGAAATGGTTTGCATTGAAATGGCCTTCCCCTCTGCCCCTGCAGCAAAGGCAACTAGCAGCTGTTCAGTTTTTCTGAGAGGCTTAGTCCTGTCCAAGTAAAATCTAAGTTGTCTGTGCATGTCCAAAGAGTGCATTATTTATTCTCCTTTGTTCTGTGGATCAGAAAAGAAGGTTGGCAAATGAATGGATTGATTAAGGACTACACTGGATACCACCTTGGGCATAAAGGAAGGACTGGTCCTGAAGGACACCCTGTCAGCATGGAAGATGATGAAGGGCTCCACTGCCATGAGGGCCTGTAATTCAGACACTTTTCTTGCTGAAGTGATGGCTAGAAGGAAGGCTGTTTTTCAAGAAAGGAATTTCAACTCTGCAGTTGCAGCTGGCTCAAAGAGTGAGCTTTTCCAATACAAAGTTAAGGTCCAAGGCTGGAGTAGGGGCTCTCCTAGGTGGTCTTAAATTTTTGGCCCCTCTGAGGAATTGCTTCAGCAGTGGGTGAGAGAAGAGGGGTGGCTCCATATTAAAATATGCTGAAATGGCAGAGGCATGAATTTAACAGAAGAGAAGGAAAGGCCCTTGTGAAGCATTGCTGTTAAGGTTTGAAGAATATGCGGTAAACTGGGCACTGTTGTGCCCATCCCGAGTTTAGCTCCAGAAACAGAATCTTTTCCACTTTTCAGCATAGGATCTTCTAGTACTAGGCCTTCTTGCCTCCAGAATGACATCCAGCACCTGCTTACTGAGGGATGGTAATGGAAAGCTCAGTTAATTAGCCAGGCTGCAAGGTTCACGGTTTGAAGCTGGGGGTGCAGAATCTGGCCCTCCTGCTGGGACAGCAGGGAAGGGGTCTTGAGGCAGGTGCCATGGTTCCAGCAGTGACGCACTGTGCAAGAGGGGTACCAGTGCTTGCGTGGCCAGTCTGGTGCAATGAGTATTGTCCTTGGTTTGTCCTGTATGATCTTTAGTAGTCTTTGGAGAGGAAAGGCAGAGAAGGAAAGGCATAAACAGAGAGGTTTTCCCAGGTGAAGAACAGGGCATCCACTTTCCAAACTTGTCTGTGGGAAGTCCTTGTGCAGAATTTTTCCAATTGGTAGTTCTGAGGGGAGGCAAACAGGTCTACCTCTAGGCTCCTCCATTTGTTTCTCAACGTGTTGAATATCTTTGGTTCCAGTTTCCACTCGTGTGGGTCCATGAGATTTCTGCTTAGGTCGTCTGCCAGTGTGTTTAGCTTGCCTGGCAGGAATTGAGTCTATATGTGCACTTGGTAGCTCAAGGATGTGCTCCACAGAGCCATAGCTAGTCTGCAGAGGGGGGTAAGAGTGGGTTCTCCCCTGCTTGCTTATGTACTACATTACAATGGTGTTTTCTGTTTTTACCAATAATCGTCCTGAAAGGATGTGGTCCTTGAAGGCTGTCAGAGCATTCTGTGCAGCTAACATTTCTTTTTGACTGATATGCATGTGCATTTGACTCGGGTTCCATTTGCCGTGAATGAGCTACCTTGCCAACTGAGCCCCCATGTATAGTCTGATGCGTCCGTTGTTAGGGTTTGGACGGCATGGGGTAGAGTGAATGGCAGTCCCCTGTTGAGGTAGCAGGCCTCTGCCCACCAAGGGAATTCTGTCTTTATACAAGGGATGATAGGAATCACTGATTCCAGGTCCTGAGAATGTTGACACCATAGGCTTTTTAGATACCATTGTAGTTTCCTCATATGCAGTCTTGCATATGGAATTAGTAGGATGCAAGAGGTCATGAACCCCAGAGCTTGCAGTATTTTCCTTGCAGTTAACTGGGACTTTGGAGCCAGTAATTTGAAGTACGCTGTCAGATAAACTTGTTTCTCTGGCGTGAAGTAGGCCATCTGGGAAGTTGTGTTCAAGCTTGCTCCCAGGAATACAGTTTGTTGGCAGGGTACCAGGTGAGATTTCTTTTCATTTATGGTGTACCCCAGTGAGGTTAGCAGCTTATTTACAAATGCCAAATGATTTAATAGTATGTCCTAGCTTTCTGCCTGAATTCGACAATCGTCCAGCTATGGGTATATTTGAATATTTCTTTGCCTGCAAAATGCAATGACTGGAGCTAGGCATTTTGTGAATACCTTGGGTGCAGTAGATATGTAAAAGGGCAGTGCAGAGAACTGACAGTGCATGTAGCCCGCTCTGAATCGTAGGTATTTTCTGCAACAATCCCTTATTGGGATGTGCAGGTAAGCTTCCTTTAAATCCAATGTTGCCAACCAAGCATTTTTGCCCAGCATGAGAAGCAGCTGGTGAAGAGTTAGTATTTTGAATTTTGGAATTACCAAATAGGTGTTTAGGATAGAGAGGTCCAGGATAGGATGCCGTGAGTTGTCTTTTCTGGGTACCAGGAAAAGTCTGGAGTAAAAACCTTGCCCCTATTCTTCTGCTGGGACAGGTTGAATAGCCCTGATACCTAGAAGAGAGAGAAGCTGCTGCTGAGCCTCTGCCCACTGATTTAGGGGTAGGTCTGGCCAACCTTTTGGGGTTGATAAGGTGTGGAAGTGGAATCTGTATCCTTGGGGAAACTATATTTAAAACACATTTGTCTTGGGTAATGAGTTTCCAGTTTTTTTTGCATGCAGGGCGAACTTACCCCCTAAAGGTACGGTCAGTTGAGCAGGGCTTGGAAGGTTTAAGGTTAAGTCATTGTGACAGTTTACCATAGGGGGGTGTCTTACTACTTCCAGCTTTGGAAGTGGGAGCCCCCCACTGCTTAGGCCTGTGAGTACCTTGATACTGTGGCATAGGTGGTCTGCTGTTCCTGGATTTGGACTGAGAAGGCCTGGAAGAGACAGGAAAGGACCAATTCTTAGAAGGCCAATGCCTACTAAATCTGGGAGGCTGTACTTGCAGGAAATCTTTAACAGTTTGCATAGATTTAGCGGTTTCCTCCATCTTTTTAAGAACTTCTTCTGCTTTGTTGCCAAACAGGTGGTCTTGGTTTAAGGGAGCATCCAGTAATTTGGCTTTAATATGATCTGGTAGAGTTTGCTCCTTAAGCCAAGCATGCCTTCTAAGAACAGACCTAGTAACAGCAGCCCTACAAGATACCTCTAAGGAGTCAAAAACCACACTGCAAAGTATGTTTACCAACCTGTTCAGCAGAATGCATTAAATCCTGTAATTCTTTATTTTCAGCACAGTCAGGAATCAACATCAATTTCTGTTTAAGTAATCCAATAATATGCTGCTGGTACTTTAACATATGAAACTGGCAGTTTAAGGCCCTAATGGCCAAAGTAGCAGAAGTGTATACCTTCTTAACCCATCTGTCCAGGGCCCTGGAATCTCTATCAGAGGGGGTAGGATTTTTGGCAGTAGTAGCCTTAATGCCTTTGGGTCCCTGTGAAATGGTCTCTGGGTCCGCAGTAGGATTCTTAAAGAGGAACTTGTGAGAATCATGTACTTTGTAATATCTGTCAGGTTTCCTGGGAGCCGGAGGTAAGGTGTCTGGGGCCAGGCTAGACTCCAAGAAGGCATCATCTACAATGTCCAGTACAGGAGAGATAGCTAAAGGCCTGTGTTGAGGCAGGAGTAAAAATTCCCTAAGCTTCTTTTTGGAGTCAGTGTAATCCTGGCTTTCCCAGTGGAAATGCTCCCTAAGAGTGTGCAAAGTTTCACCAAAAGAGAAATCTTCTGGAGGGGAAGCAGAGGGAATGGAGTCCTCTGCATCAGAATCCTCATAGGTAAAATAAGGGCAAATCCTGGTCATCAGAAGAAACAGAAATTTCAGAATCCTGATCAGAAGAATCAGAAGTAAAATCAGTTCTAGGTCTCAGAGGCAGAAGGGTGGCTTCTCCTAATTAGAGTAATAAGGACTTCAGCCATTCTTATCATTTCTTCTTTAGGCATATGAGACTGACCATGCGGTTTGGATGTCTGTTTTCTAGGCGTGGATCGAGTCTTAGGCCTTGAAGAAGAAGATGGCGTCAGTTTGATATGCAAGTCAGTAGGCCTGAATACACCCTCAGAAGCCGGTGCCTGCACAGCGACTCCGGACCCATCCAAGGTAGAGACATCTGCAGGTTCCATAGTCGAAGAAGCATCTCACGGCATACCGGACTCAGAATGGGTCTCAGTAGATGCCTGCGAATCTGAAGTAGCGGGTATCAGGGGCTGCGAAAGCACCTCACTGAGTACCGGCGAACTGGCGACTAGCTTAACGGAAGCGTCGTTGGCAGCTTTGGACCTATGCAGTCCGTCTCTGTCTTTATCTTTACATTTTTTTGGAATGTCAGTAGTCGGATGGCTTACCAAAACCATTTCTGGATAATTGAACAGAGTACTGAAATAGTTAGATGCGAAAATGAACCGACGACGAATAGTACGAGGATTGAATAAGGCAAAAAACGGACAGCGAGGGATGTCATGGTCTGGGCCTAAGCAATGAATGCAGTATGAATGAAAATCTTTATGAGGTATTTGCTTTCCACAAGAAATACAATTGTTAACTTTTACTGACATCGGTTTAGAGCAAGAAAAAGGATCCCCAATGAGGTACTTAGCTTTTTTGAAGACTTCGGTTCTGAAATTCGAAAACAAAAATTTCAGGAGTCAGCCGACTGGCACTTGCGAACTGCTTCTGCTTCAGGCACCACACGGCAAGAAAGACTGATGTAAGGGTGTCGGCTGCATGCTTTATACCCCTATATACCTGACGTCATGGAAGACGAGACAGCAACTGACGCAGGACCCAATACTTTGAAAATCAGGCCGGCTGAGGGCTACCTGCAAGCAGATAACCCAAATGTAATGACTGCCACAGTTAAACATGAAGAACATCACTACGTTCTTTGCCAACAAATCCACTGCATTAACCTCTTCACCAGTCACTGACACACCATCTACATAGAAAGCAGAGTGCAGCTTTCTACATAATCATCTTGCTTTGAGTAACCTTTCTTAATAAATGAATGAGGCTTGCTTGATTTAGAAAGTTTTTGAAAGTGGTCCCATTTTTTTACACTTGTGGCATTGCTGACCAAATGCTAAGCACTTTTCTCTTTTAGACTCATGATTGTCACCCACAGTTATGACAATTAATGAGACTTGACTTGGGTTTTGCTGACTCACCCTTGTGCTGCACTGAGCATGTCCATTTTACTGAGCTAGGCTTAGAACTTGCTGGAAAGGTATGGGCTCTCCCTGGAAATCCCACAGGGGCTGCAGGTGCCACATGCTTAGGCCTGTTTCTGCTAATCAAGTGTTGCATGCTGTCTCTGTTTGCTCCGGAGGCTGCTGAAACCATGCTCTTGTCACTTGCAAGCATGTTTGTGTGCCTTTCTGTAAGCTCATGTATTTGACAAATCTCTATGGCTTTGCTCAATGTTAAATCACTGTCTCAAAGCAAAATCCTTCTCACTGCAGCATTACTAGCACCACATACAAGCCTGTCCTTTAACTCATTTTCAAATCTCCAAATCTGCATGTTTTAGTTTTGTTTTTCAAGTCATTAATAAGCTGCTAAAGTTTCTCCTGGCTTTTGGTCTTTCATATAGAATAAGTGCCTCTCCAATGTAACGTTTGTCTGGGGCTTACACATTTCTCTAAATTTACATTTCAAGCACTCAGTCCTCCCTTGATTCAACTTGTACAACATTATGGCGGTTTTCCCCTTCTACTGCATATACTACTGGTGCATACACAAATGAACGCTCTCTTTCAATAGCTTCTGACCCCTCTAGATTAAGTAGAATAAATGCCCTCATACGTGCATCATTATCAGAAAAAGCTGCTTGTATGAAAATATTGTATTCCTGCTCAAATGCTCTCCAATTCTTTGCAATATTAAGACCAAACATAAGTGGACCAGGTCTGTGAAAGGCCTCTGCCATGTCAACAATCAGTATAAAAGACCCTTGGAATTATGTATAAACCTACACAAATATACGTCAGAGATTTGTGCCAGAAACTTGTAATTATGCTCAACAGCAGAACAGATTATTCAGAATGACTGTATTTTGACAAATAAGTCTCTGTAGCACAAGAACACTTTGAAATCACTGTACTTTGCGAAACACTCTTAAAAGTATAAGACATATTTCAGAATGACTGCATTTTGCAAATGAACTGAACACAGCACAAGAAACTTTTCAAAATAACTGTATTCTGAGAACTGTACAGTGTAAACACTTTGAAATGACTGCATTTTGCGAAATAACCGTACTTTGCACACAGTAAACTCTTCAAAGTAATTGTACTGTAATAAAGCACACACTGCAAACACTTTGCACACTCTGAAATACTTCTAACTACTCTAGTTACACTCCGAAGAACTTTAGTCAATGCGAAATAATAGCTCATATCAAAAAACAATAGTTGTTTACTAAAAAAATGCAGTTGGCTTTGCTTTTCCATTCTCGTTTTGCCCTTTTACTGTACTCGTTATACTCGTTCGACTTCTATCATGCTCTTTATACTTTTTTCTTGTGCTCGTTTATTTTTAAACATGCTCGTTATGCAAGTCAGAAGTAATTCTGAATGCTTTAAAGTATTTCAAACTTTATCAAATATCGTGGTTTCGAACATTTCATTTAATCAACATGTTTTGTTCTTTTCATTTAATTAAGTTTAATCATTAATGCATTTTGTGCTTTGCGAATACTTCATATCATCTTTACAAAATACACCATTTATGCAAGTTTTAATTACCTGAAATTCCTTTCTTTTTCAATCAGTTGAGCAGGGTGGGATGAGTCATTCCTCTATATTCTAAATGGGCAACTCATAGCTCGACTTCTGGCTTCTTTCTGGCTCAGACATTCTGATTCCAACACAATGTCATTCGGATATGCAGTTTCTGACACCATGTTGCTCGTCCAGTCAGAATAAAACGAACAGCTGTGGGTTCAGTTCAAACAGCTTTATTACACACAAAACACATTAGGATTGAGGCTTAGTAACTTAAGTAAACGTATATACAGACTGAATACTGCACTCAAAGTAAACTTATATACAGACTGAATACTGCACTCATACATGTTAACACTCTGGCTGTTACCATAAAATGGCACTGCTGCCTGCATGTGCTCTCTATTTATATGCCCTTGCCCTCACTTTGAAATGCTTCTTAAAGACACAGCACTCACTCTATTCTACACAGTCTGCTTGGGGATTAAACATATCTACACAAACACTATCAAGCAAAGATCCTCAATTTTCTAAACTTTTTATGCATATTTGGGAGTCATACATATATCCTCCTGATGTTTCTTTATGAATCACTTATCCAATCTCTCTTAACCCTTTTTAACAGCAGCTTCTATTCCAAATTCTATTAAAAACTCTACTAGTGCTGGTCTTTTGCTTAAGATTCCCCTATTTATTTCTCTTTACCTATATTCTGATATCAATCTGACAAGGAAGGCAATCTCTAGCCTTCAGTCCAAATGAATTATTGGTCTCTTCCCATTCTACTACCTTTTCCTTCTCTAATTATCTGCTCCAAATACCTTGGTTCCTTCGGCCAGTTTCCTCCAGTATATTCCACCCCCCTCTTGCCTATTCCCTGTACCCCCTACTACAGTCCTTCCTACCAGCAGACTGTTTCTCCATTCCCATGTTGGCTTAGTTCTTAGAATGCTTTCTGCTACTTTATAAATATAATATTCTATATGGTTATTGCTGTTCTCCTTAAACAGTTGCATCCAAAATCCCAGTCTCTCCTTGTTTCTTGAGCTCCCCCCATTTCATCATCACTACTTTTGACTTTGAATTATAACTTTCTACTTGTACAGTGAATAGAAGCCTTAAGTGCGAAACTCTGAAGCACCCCTTCAAATCAGGTAATCTGAAACAACCTTGTTCTCTTTCAAGGATCAACTTATCCCACTTAACTCTTGCCCTCTTCCCATCCCAGATAATATCCTTCAACTCTTTATTACTTGCTTTCCACAACATTTTCTCTGGTTGACAAAAAAATGCCTGACCTGTGTATAAAATGAAAGGGACTAAAAACATTTTCACTGCTTGTTATCTTGCTATCCATATCCATAAGACAGAGTTCCCAATTACTCAGTTTTTGTATCATCTTATGTTTAGTCAATTCCCACATATCCTTAGCTGCCATTAACAGAATCACATTTAATCCACACTCCTAAGTACTTCAATCTATCATTTCCCTATAAATATGGGTAATACTGAACCAATTCATATGTGGCTGCATAGTTTACAACTATTGCCTTTGTTTTATCTTCATTAATTTTGACCGTCTCAAAATGTGCCACAACAATGAAATATCCTTTTCTGTTTTTATCAATTATAAAATAATGTCATCCGCAAATAAAGCTAACTTTTCTTGATTACCATACCAATTATATCATTGAATTTCTGAGTCCATTATTTTCTTTGCCAATGGTTCTAAATATAATGCAAATAAAGGGAAAATAAGACACCTTCCCTGGTTCCTCTGCTCAAACAGAACTTATCAGAGAGAACCCCCCCACTTTAATTTTTGCCTCCAATTCCTTGTATATCTTCCTAATCAATCTTACAATTTTATCAGGGAAAGCAAATGCTTCCATTGCCCTACTCATAAAATCCTAGCTTACGCTATCAAAAGCTTTATCTGTATCAAGACCCACCAGCAACAGTGGCAATTTCTTACATTCTGCTTCTCTTTGGATCACTATTGTTCTATAAATGTTGTCAAATGTTAGCCTACCCTCCACAAAACCATAATGATCCATATCTATCAATTTTGGCACCACGTTTGCCATTCTTTTAGCCATTATACACAAATGTTTTATAATCATGGTTTACAATCGAAAAAAAGAAGTTATGTACCTACGATAACGTTCCATGTTAGTTGTCTTCTTCTCACCTTCTTTCTTGCTGGTTGGGTTCGGAGCCAACTAGGCCATCTTCAAAAGCTCGAGAGCTGCTTACTGGCTCGAGGCCCCCCTATATCCCATGATGCCTAGCACTAGATACCAAGATCTTGTTTTGGTAAATCTAACTGCAGACATAATAATAAAGGAATCCTATCCTAGAATGCATAAATCCTACTGGAGAGACTACTAGTCAGAAGGGAATAGGCAGAGAAGACTCAGCCAGTGAAAATTCAAAAAGAACTCTTCTCGGTCCACTAGGATAGGGGGATGGAGGGTGGGACGCAAGAAAGAAGGCGAGAAGAAGACAACTAACATGGAATGTTATGGTAGGTACATAACTTCTTTATGTTAAGTTGTCTATCTCGCCTTTATTCTTGCTGGTTGGGACAGCGTCCCTAGCACCTAAAATCCTGGGTGGCTCACCAGAAAAGACTCTTCAGAACAGTGGAACCAAAATCAGCTCTGCTTCTGGAAACCAAATCCAACTTGTAATGCGAAATGAAAGTATGTGGGTTGGCCCATGTAGCCGCAGCACAAATAGATTCCATGTGCAACTTAGCCTGAAAAGCCACCGAAGTAGCTAAAGCTCTGGTGGAGTGACCTTTTGGTTTAACTGTCAATTCTTTATTCCTCAGTTTATATATGAATGTGATGATAGAAGTCAACCACCTGGATAAGGTTACCTTGGAGACCGGAAGACCTTTTTTACCTGCTGCATAAGACAGGAAAAGTTGATCTGATTTTCTAATGTTTTTGGTTCTATGTAAATAAAACGTAGCTGCCTGTGATGCAACTTATATTCCACCCTGTTGGAGTAGTTAGGGAAAAACACAGGAAGATCTATGGACTGATTCAAGTTACTCTCAGAAGAGACATTATGAAGGAAGGACGGATTAGTCCTAAGAGCAACCCCTTTCATTGTGGAACACGAGGTATGGGGGACGGCTAGAAAGAGCCTGTAGTTCCAAAACTCTTCTGGGTGAAGTAATAGCTACCAGAAAAAGGGTTTTCCAAGATAAGAACTTCAATGAACAAGAAGCTGCAGGTTCGAAAGGGGGCAAAATTAGAGAAGCTAAAATCAAATTTAGATCCCATGGTGGTGGAGGATCTCTCACTGGGGGCCTGAGCAGAGTGGTTCCTTTGAGAAAAGCTTTACACAGCTTATGAGACATGATACTGTTTTCCGACAGGCCAATGTGAAAATTTGAAATTGCAGCTACCTGAACTCTAACTGTAGTGGAAGCGGACCCAGCATGGAAGAGTTCCGCAAGAAATTCCAAAATGTAGTGTACAGGGGCTGAAAAGGGGTCTATACTTTTAGCATCTGCCCAGGAAGAAAAACGTTTCCACTTATTAGCGTAAGTTTTTCTAGTCGTAGACTTGTGTAATGACAAAATGATTTTGCGCACAGAGGGGGAGATATCTGGAAGCCTGGATAAAGTTGGAAGTGGAGCAACCAAGCCGTGAGCTGGAGAGAGCGTAGGGATTGGTGCAGCCTGCCCGATTGATGAATCAGGCGGTCCAGAACTAGATCCAGAGTCCAAGGCTGCTTGAGTAGATAGCGATGCAGGAACCAGAACCATATTTGTCGAGGCCAGTAAGGAGCAATTAGATTCATTTTGCAACCCAATACGGTAGCTTTCTGAATTAGCTTTGGGATTAGGGGAAAAGGAGGGAATGCATAAAGAAATCCCTGAGGCCAATCGTGGACTAGAGCGTCTCTGGGGGAATGTCCGGGAAGTGGAAGGAGAGAGAAGAAATTGCTGCACTTGCTGTTGAAGGGAGTTGCCAAAAGGTTGCAGCAAGGTTGGCCCCATTTGCGGAAGATTTGGTCTGCAACTACCTGGTTCAGAGACCACTCGTGAGGCATGAGAATTGCTCTGCTCAGTTTGTCTGCTATGACGCTGGACCTCCCAGGGATGTGCATTGCAATCAGAAACCAATGGGAAGAGATCACCCACTGCCAGAGTCTGAGTGCTTCTCGACATAGGGGGTAGGACCTGGTTCCACCCTGCTTGTTGATGTACCACACTACAGACATATTGTCCATTTGAATTGCAATGGTCCCGGTAGGAAGAGAGTCCTGAAGAACCTGCAACGCTAAGAGCACGGCCCTTATCTCCAAGACATTTATGTGCAGATGGTACTCATGAAATTGCCAGGTGCCTTGGACTGTTCTACCCTGATAATGCCCCCCAACCCGATCAGGGAAGCGTCTGTGGTCACAGTAGCAACTGGAGGGGGGAGAACAAATGGTCTGTCATGGAGCACTGATGTGGAGACCATCCACCACGCAAGGTGCTTCTTGCATGCTTTTGTGATCATAATCATGTAAGACATGGGAAGCTGCTGGAAGGACCATTGGGTGAAAAGAAGCCACTGGAGAATCCTCATGTGAAAGCGGGCAAGAGGGGCAAGTGTGATCACTGCTGCCATGAGACCCAGAGTTTGAAGGACAAACCTGGCCTGAATTCTTTTGCATGCTAATAAAACCTTCACATGCTGACGAATCACTAGTACCCCGTCTGGTGGGAGGCTCACTAACATGTCTTTTGTATTTAAATTTGCACCTATAAAGGTGATAGACTGACAAGGCGACAATGCAGACTTTGAAATTTATTGCGATACCTAGCCTGCAGCAAGTATGGATAGTGCAGTCTCTAGCTCGCAGAAGGTGATGTCTGGTGGTAGCAGTGAGGAGCCAGTCATCGAGATATGGAAACACCTGGAATCCTTGCCATCTCAGGTGAGCGGCAACTACTGCCATACATTTGGTAAACACCCTGGGGGCTGTGGTGAGACCAAAGGGCAGAGCTCTGAACTGATAATGGCTGGCTCCCAGCCGGAAGTGAAGGAATCTTCTGGAGCATCTGTCCATTTTGATGTGGTAGTACGCACCCTGAAGATCTATAGAGCACATCCAATTGTCCTGACCCAGGAAGGGCAAAATGGACTGTAGCATGACCATCCGGAACTTTGTTCTTTGTACAGACCTGTTCAGTCTGCTGAGATCCAGAATGGGTCTCCAGTTCCCTGTCTTTTTTGGTACCAAAAAGAACCTTGAGTAAATTCCGGATCCTTGCTGGTCTGCTGGGACTTGCTGGATGGCCCTTTTTCTTAGCAGTTTTGAGACTTCTTGCACTGCTTGGTCCCTTAGATTGGGTGGAATGTCTGGAAGGGACTTGTTTGACCTTAAGGGGGTGCGAAGGAAGGGAATTCTGTAGCCTCTGGATATGACGGACTTTACCCATTTGCCTTGTGTTATGTCTTGCCAGGCTCTTGGGTACAGCAATAATCTTCCACCGACTGCCTCCAGAGGTGGGCAGCCGGGTAACCCTTCAGGGATGCTGGAAGGGCTTCTCAGAGAAAGATTCCCTGCTGCCCTGAATTTGCGGAACCCCTCTGCCCTGAGGGCGGCGTCTGTTATTGTTCCCTCCTCTGCCCCTGGATGGGAACTCACCACGTGTGTCAGGCAAGGCTCCTTGGGATTTCCAGAACCACATCTTTCCACTCTTCTAGGATTAGGATATGGTCTGGAAGGAGTGGAAAAACGGACTCCTATGGCAGAGAGAGTCTTGCCTTCCTGCTCACACCTGGTAAGGGTATCTTTCACCTGTGAACCAAAGAGAGAGGAACCATCAAAAGGGGTGTTGGTGAAAGATGCTCTGAAAGGTTCCACAAAGTTACATAGCCGCATCCAAGCATGCCTCCTTAGGGCCACGCCTGTGCCTGCGGCTCTACTCGTACCATCAGCTGCATACAAAATAAGTCTCATGGAGGAGTTTACCACTCTATTAAGAGTCGCCAGCTGGGAGGATGCCTTAGCCTGGGCTCCCTCAACTGATGGATCTTGGAGGGAATCTCCAAGCTCTTTCAGGAGATCCCTCTGAAGATGGGTAAAGTGGCACAGGTAATTCAGAGACCTCATGGAAAAGGTCGCTGAAGAGAACATCCACTTCCCATATCTGTCCATCATCCTGGACTCCTTGTTTGGGGGATGGACAGATGAAGAAGTTTCAGCCAACTCCTTCTTTGTGGCTGCTGCTACCACCATGGCATCAATGGGGACGCCTTTGGTCAAGAACTGTTTGTCCTGTGGTGCAGTAATGAACTTGGCAGGTCTTCTAGGGGTCAGTTCAACTGTGTCTGGAGCCGTCCATGCCTTCCGAGCCTTCACAGACATCAGTGGGTCGAAAGGCGGAGACACCCAGGAGGTGGAAGGTCGGGATCTGGAAGAGGGGCAGAGGCTGAAGCAGGCACCCTAGGGGGAGGAGCCGATGGAGTCAATCGTGGGACTGACTCGGGAGCCAGTACACTCCTCATCACCTCGAAGGCGTCCCTGCCCAGACGCAGAGAGGGCTCCGGTTCTGAAGAAACCAGAACCTCTCCCCACACCGAGAGGGACGGCTCCGAGGCAGATGTGGGAGCCGAGCTCACCTGAGTCGAAGCACCGAGGGGGAGAGCGGGGTCGGACAAGGGTCCGATGTCACTCGCCCCCTCAGAGCTGACGAGGGAGTCCCGGCGCCCAGATCCCTCCAGGGAAGGTACCATGGAAGGGATCGGAGCCAACAACAGAACCGAAGGAGAGGGTATTGAAGCCGACGGTTCCACGACTCGAACTCCAACGAACTGCGGCTTCGAGCTCATAGGATGAGTCGGAGGAGAAATATCTACAGCTGTGGCACAGCAGACACCTGATAAGGGGGGCTGGACAACATTTTGGCTACGGCCTGCGATTTTAACAGCCTACTGACCACTCTTTCCAAGTCATGGTCCGAAAGTCTAGAGGACCGAGAAGAGTGGGATGAGTGATGACTACGCTCCGATTGGAGCAGAGGCGACTTCGGAGCCAAATGTATCAACTCCAGAGAAGGAGACCTGGATCTTTTCCGACTCTCAGAGGGCTCCGAAGAACGTGTCAGAGCCGACTTGGAGGGAGGAAAATCGGTTCCAGCCGGAGCCGAGATAGATTGTGTGGCTTGACCCAACGACGGCTCCGAACTGGGAGCCGAAGGTTGAGGTGGCCTGGAAGATTTCACGGGCTGAGCCTTCACCAGTGAATCTTGGGGTTTAAGCAAACCCCTCAGGATCAATTTGTTTTTGCGCTCCTGCAGGATTCTTGGACTGAAAGCATGGCAAATCGAGCAAGAGTCCTGCAGGTGCACGGCACCCAGACAATAAACACAAGAAGTGTGACCATCTGTCAGGGACATCTTCTGACAGCATGAGTCACACTTCTTGAATCTGGACGGCTTAGGATCCTTGGACATCCTAGAGGAAAACCAAGGACAAGAAAAACACACACAGAAAGGTTGAAGTAACTAGCCACTAACAATAATACACTACAGTTACCACAACCAAACTGCAAGTACTACTACAAACAAAAAACTATATTTAACTAACACTAAACACTAACAGTGATAATAAAGGATTTTTTTTTTTTTTTTTTTTTTTTTTTTTAGAGGAGATAGAGAGAAAAAGGTTATCCTCTAACTTAAATGGAAAACCTTTCTGAGATAAGGAAAGGGAGAGAGGGGGGACTCTCTAACTTAAACGAGTTTCTTGGGAGAAGCACGACCTGAGCCAGTAGAACAACCTCGCAGCAGAAACGGCAAACGAGATCTGGGTATCTAGCGCTAGGCATTACGGGATATAGGGGGGGCCTCGAGCCAGTAAGCAGCTCTCGAGCTTTTGAAGATGGCCGAGTCAGAGCCGAGGATCGGCTCCGGACCCAACCAACAAGAATGAAGGCAAGATAGACAACTTAACATCAGCTTTTATGAAGATGAATCTGATGGGTCTTTTACAATCTTTAGATATTATGGTCACCATAGCTTTCTTCCAGAATGTTGGTACAATAAAATCTTCCAGATCTTAATATCTTTCTTCCCTCCAAACTTCCACAAGAATACAATCTATTCCTGGAGACTTTCCTCCTAAACATCACCATTTTTATCTCATCTTTCTTTATCCTAGCTGTTGGTAATTAAGCCTCATCTACCTCTAACCTTGACACATTAAATTCTTCAACAAAGATTTCCATTTGTACTTTTTCTCAATCTCCAGATTTCCCTGCTTTAAATAGATTTTCATAAAATGTCTGACATATTTCTAATACCACTAAAGGATCTCTGGTTATTTTCCTTGTTAAAGGCTCCCTACGCTTGGCACTAACCCCTTCTAGTTTCTGCTGTCTGAGCCATTGTGCTAAAAACTTTTGTGCCCTACAGTTATCATCAAAAAACATTTGCTTAACAGCACTATTTCTACAGTCATGCATATTATCGAGGTAATCCTTTATTTTCTCTGCAGCACTCTGCAACTTCACCTCTTCTCATTCTGTGAGCTTCTCCTTATTCTGCAATGCTTTAACTTTCGTCAGTCCCTCTAAATAATTCTGCTTATGTCTTAACCATATTTCTTTTTCATTTCCACCCTATTTTTAAACTCCACTTTAATTTTATCCCACTCTCTAGCTACATTTCCAGAAGACATTTCTGTGTTCTCTAATAACTCCCAAATAATTTCCACTACATATTCCTTAAATTATTCTCCATGCAACAGATAGTTGGGGCAAGCACCAGTGTCTCATTTTTATTTCATTGCCCTGCATTTTTATTTTAGTTATTACTAGCACATGATCTGAAATGGTTATTGGACATGTATCAAAACTTTCAACTGAATGCACACGTTCCTGTGAAATGTAATTCCCATCTACCCTAGCCCAGTTTCTGTACCTAGGGGAAAAATATATAAATTCTCTCCAGATTCCTATTACTGAATTCACATCTTCTATACCACATATTGTTTTCAAAAATAGACCCTCTTTTGTTATATTTTTCTTATAGGACCCCAGATACATCCTCACTGTTGCAAGTCAAATTCCAGTCCCCATCAATAAGTACTGCTCCCTGCTGAAAGCTGATAATTTCTCCCAGAATTCTTCTTAAGCTCCACTGTAACAGTTTTAGGTGGAATATAAACACATCCTAGCATAATCCTCCTCCCCTGCCAGAAACCTGTTAGTACTACACATCTACCATTATCTTTTCCCCCTCTTCTATAAATATTGGAGCTCCTCTCACAATATAAGTACTCCCCTTGTCCCAAATATTTCACTGAATAACCATCCTAAAATCCTTTTTTTTATCAAATTCATATGCTCAGTTCTTCCCAAATATGTCTGCTGTAGCACATATATTTGCACTCTACATTTCTTAAATACCGTTTATTACTCCTTATTTTTGTATACATTTGCGAGACCATTCACATTTAAAGATAATACCAAAAGTGTTATTATAAGAAATTATTATTTCCACATGTTCTGTATAACAGCGTTTTTAATATCTAGTTTCAGCTTTTGTGTTACATGCACACACTAGGCAGGTTGATCTTTTATACAGTTGTTTCTTGTCATATCCATTTGAACCTATGCAACATTTTACAAGTTGTAAAATAAAACACACTCCGAGAAACCTAGAACTAGAGCCTATTAACTTAATACAAACACACAGGATATAAATCTTCAAATAATGAAGCTTAACCTCTCTAATAGGGATAATTGTCCCAGACTGACAGACACACTCACAGGCTTGAATTAATCTATAATGAAGGTTATCCATGCTAAGACATATGGTAAAGCCTGTGCTTCTATTTACACTAAGTGCGGTCTGTTTTTTGTCTTATCTTTATTTCTCTCTCAGTTGTAGAAAACAACTTGAATGCTTTCAGAAAGCATTATATCCTAGCCATTAAAAGAAAGATGTATTCTGGATTTTATTGCCGCCTTATCAAACTGTCTCCATGGAAACATGAAACCAGACACACAGTTGCCTTCTACTGTAAACTTCCCATACTGCACTGTGAACATTTGCTATAGGAATTATTTTCATTATGCTCAGTGTTCTTATACTTACCTACTTCCCCTTAAAACCTATTAGATCAAGCCAAGGGCCTTAAGCCAGTCATTCCCCTATGTAAAAGCAAGAAAAATCATATAAATTTTACTTGTATCATGCTCTTTTGTCCGGGATTTCTTCCCTTTTTAGACTGGAGTGCCCAAAATGAACAAAATAGAAGGTAAAAAGGGGGCACCTGTTTACTTTAGTATCCCTATTACACACAAAAATAACTTAACAAGTTTTACTTTACGGCATGCAGTACCTGCCACATTTTATAAAAATATCATTACGAACAAAAATTGTTTTACTTACAGTTTTCTCTTTCCTTCTACTTCCCCTCTACGTAATGTTCTCCCAAACATTAATGACATAAAGTAGGGCATATGCTCTGAAATCCCCTATAAGTTCAACAAGGATAAAAAAATCCAATATTTCCAGGTTTTGTTGTTCCATCATATTTTACAAATGGAAATGATGCTTTGTAATCCCACATTTATTCATTAACTTTGGAGTTGCTAGTTTTCTTCCTGTTTATCTCCACCTCCCAAATCCAGTCTCTGGTTCATTTCCAATATACTCCTGGCACTTCTGGTCAACTCCTGTGTTTTTTTCCCTATCTCTCAAGCATCTTCCTTTGGAACATTGAAAAAGGTTTCACTGGCATAGTCTCTATGAGCTTTATTAGCAGAAGAATAAGAAGTAAAATTCCCTTTTGTTTGTCCAGCAAAATGTGAGCATCAAACTTTGTATTTCTTCATTAGCATGTTCTGTATCAAAAAATGGCCTTGACTCTCCAGGAAAACATATTCTGAATATAGCCGGACACAGCAGCTGAATCTCACACCTGCTTCTTGACATTCCTTGACTGCTGGAATAAATTTACTTCTCTTCTGTGTTGTGTACAGCTGGCAATCATTTTTCACAAACACTCTACTGTCTCCAACTTTTGTTGTTCTGCCACAGTTTTGTCAAAATCAACTCTTATATCTTTACTATTAAAGGTCTTGGCTGCTTTCTCGTGGCCAGGTTTGGAACATACACACAATGTGTCCTTTCAATTAAACACTCCTGCTGTGGCATACAAGTACAGTTGCTTACATATGCTTTCATAAAATTAATACAATCTGTTCCTTCCAGTTTCTCTAGTACAGCAGAAAATAAAGTTATGTACTGACCATAACGTTCCATCTATACTGTCGATTTTTCATCCCTCCTCACATATGGGGTCCGGATCCAATCCATCAGATCTGACTCGGCCATTACTAAGTTCGCGGCATCTAAAAAAACTCTTGGATACCTCCCCTTACCCACAATGCCTTTCTCCCTGTCACTTTAGATCTTGTTTGATAGAATTACTCCAGTAAAAACATAGGAAATTAACTTAAGTCTGAAAATCTTTAAGGACACCAATTCTGGAGTATTAGAGATAAAAATGTCCTAAAATTTTGCTTCCTGTTCAACCAGAAAAAAACAAAGGCAGGGGACTAGAAGGAGGGGATGTGAGGAGAGATGAAAAATTGACAATACTGATGGAAGGTTATGGTGAGTACATAACTTCTTTATCCGATATTGACAATTTTTCAGATCATCCTCACATATGAGACAGAGTCCCCAGCTTCCTTTATCCTGGGCAGACTCATGGCAGGATGTTTCTCAGAACCATCGAACCAAAGGAAGCTCTTCCCTCAGAAACCAAAACCAAATTGTAATGAGTGATAAAGGTATGATTGGCCCATGCAGCCGTGCACAAATTTCATCCACAGAGGCACTAGTTACAAAGACTGCAGATGTAGCCACGGACCTGGTTGAATGAGGTTAAATAGGTTTGGAAGGATTTATACCTTTTGTGGTGTAAATAAAAGAAAGGCAATTAGACAGCTATTTTGATAAGGTAACTTTGGATAGTGATAGGCCTTTTCTAGGGCCTGCAAAGGCAATAAGTTGATTTTTCTGAAACTCCCTAGTTTTCTGCAAAATAGACACTCAACTGTCTATGCATATCCAACAAATCTAGAAAATACTCGCCTTTGTTGCAGAAATTAGGAAAGAAAACAAGCAAATGTATGGCCTGATTAATATTTGATTGTGTAACAACTTTGGGCAGAAAGGAGGGATTGGTACACAGGGAGACTCCGTCTTTATGATACATCAGACATGGGGGCTAAGACAGGGCCTGGATTTTGGATATTTGTCTTGCTGATATTAATAGCCACTAGAAAGATAGTTTTCCAAGACAGAAACTTTATATCACAAGTCGCTGCAGGTTCAAATGGGGGCTGAACAATCAGATGTAGTACAAGATTACGGTCTCATGGGGGAGAGGGATCCTGGTGAGGAGGCTTTAATAACAAGGTGCCTTTTAATAAGGATTTGCAAAGTCTGTGGGAAATGAGAGAAGTTATCCTTTCCAATATTTAAATCTAAAATGGTTGCTGATTTTACTTTAATTTTAGAGGCAGCTGCTCCATTATTAAGAAGGTGGGCTAAGAATTCTAGAACAGAGTGAATAGGTGCCGTGAGGAGATCTGGATTATTGCTAATAAGCCCAAATTACAAACCTCTACCACTTACTCCTATTAAGTTTTTGAGTGGATAACTTATGACAGAACATCAAAATATGATGGACCTCTAAGGAAAGCATGGATTGTCTGGCAATCAATGGAACTGGAGGAACAAAGTAGTCAGCTTGAGGTTGTGAAGGATGGGATGAATCATTCCTGTCGGGTGTGACAGCAGGTCTGGAATGGGTTCCAAGATCCACAGTTCCATCTGTAGACAAGACCAGAATAAAGGAAACCAGATTTGTTAAGGCCAAAATAGGACAAGGAGAATTACTGTTCTCTTCAACCTGTTTGTTTTCTGAAGGAATTTGGGAATCAAGAGAATTGGAGGGAAAGGCATACAACAGACCAGGAGGACAATCGTGTCTGAGAGCATCTCTCTCTCAGGGACTCCCCCGGTGGGGGGATTAGGGCAAAGTAGCTTCTGCATTTGTTGTTCAGGGGAGATGCAAAGAGGTCGCAGTAAGGCTGGCCCCATCGTCTGAAAATGTCCTATGCTACTGCCTGGTTGAGGGACCACTTGTGATGCATGAGAATAGATCTGCTCAACTTGTCTGCTATCACGTTGGGCTAAGACTTATGATGACTACAAAAACTTAACACTATCTGTATATAACAGTCTAAAAATAAGCATGAAACAAAATGGTTCTGCGATGCCTGAGAATATAACTGAGGAAAATCAACCACATCAGTCAACATAAAAGGATGCAAGGGACAACCAAGCAAAGTTTTCGTAAAACATATAGTACTGGCTGCCAGGAGGACTCAAAACCCTCTAAGTACAGAGCTGTGAGGGAAGAATCCAGCAATGGTAGGTAAAAGGTTATGAGGAATAACTCACTAGCAGCTGTACAGCACAGTTCTGCCTATGCATACTATGTGGCACACTGAAATCCATAATATTCAGAATCAATAAAGTCAGCATGTGACAACGTGGAAAATGTTCTTTATTCTAGATGCTGTTTGACACTATGCCTCATGACCTGCTAGAACACACATTATAAGCCCACCTTATTATCACCCCCATCCTAGGTATTTACCAGGGAAAGCAAAATGGGTTAGGGAGGAGTGGCCGTCAGGCAGGCACGCCATGCTGACCATGATGGCCCAGTAATGAAGGCATACGTGCATGGCCATAACCTATACTCTGGTGGATGACATTTTTCCTACATCACTGAAAGGATGTCCTACATGCCCTCTCTTGATATGTGCATGCACCCACCCTGACACACTTACAAAGGCAATCGGCAGTGGGTTAGGATCACCAATCCCATAACCCTTGGTCCTGCAGCTACTAATATATTGCAAGCTTCGAAATGGACAAGAGAAGGTTTGAATGACCAGGACCACAGTCTTCTCTCCCTACTCAGAATGAGCAAAGTTACTCATTCCCACTCTATCTCTGGCCTGCCTCTTCCAGCACACAAACTACTGTATGAATTTGGGTTGTTTGTGTTGCCACAGTCAGGGTTTTTCCCTCTATGCCACAGAACTGGGCTATTGTGGAAAGTATTCTACTACAGTCTGAGCAACAGATAAGTAGAACAACTTGACAACTGAAAAATTGCAGGCAAAAGTATTACAGAATTTTTTTTAAAAAATGCACAAAAAGTTACTCTCGGGATGCTTGAATGGCAAATAAATGGGATCTAAAAATAAGTGGAGTCTGCAGTGTTAGAGAAGAGGAATACTATATTGGATATACATCATCTAACTCAATAAGCAAATAATATTATAATTAAAATATATTACCTTTTTAGGAACAGGGCTTCCTCTTTGACTGGACTCCTCATCCATCTGTTTAGTACGCTATAATAAAACAAAGTATATGTGTGGGTGAAATGACAATGTCCTAACCATCATTAAATTCACATATGGCTAAAAAATAACTTTGTATCCCATAATACTATTTTCTCATACACCTACCTTTACTCCTGGCAAATCGCAGCCTGGTCGTGCTCCCATCTTTTCAGCATCGGTGAACAGCTGCTTTGCCTAAAGAAAACAGAAACAGTATACAGAGAAACTGAGATGGAGAATATGGAAGCATAGTGAAAGAAAAGTACAAATAAATATCATGGTTAAGTAACATGGTATAATAAATTCAAAGGAAAAGTACATACAATTTATGACTTTAATTTTAAAAGGGCACAGTATACTTTCTGGATGAGAAATGGGAGCAGTGTTTGTAGACTCTGGAAAGCCTAGAGTTTTAACCACTACTTACTACTGACCAATTATGTAAGTTTGTAACCTTACACTATATGCTTGGTTAGCTTTACTCCACACTTAGAAGAGGTGCATCTCCAATTGGTAAGACATTCTGATGAAATTTTCAGGTGCTGATAGTCAGGTGCCTAGCTACAACACTTAAATAGCTGAAGTTCCTTGTTTCAAAGCAGTGACATATCTGCATCTTGAATTTTAAACTCAACATTTTTAGTTGAAGTTATTTTTCTGTTAAAACATTTAAAATCTTCACTTTAATGCAGAAATATATTTCAAGTCTGATGTTATACACAACATAAGGTGTAAATGATCTGGGTGTGTTTTTTTTTTTTTTTTTTTTTTTTTAACATACGCCATCATGAAGTTAACTCAGACAGTTGCACTTTTGTTCTAAAAAGTAATTTAATGTTTTGGAAATGTTGAATTTTTTTTTTAATTATTAAGTCATCGTTCTGTCCTGGGTTTAACCATACTTATAGAAGACAGTATTTCTGTAATGGTCTCAGACTTTTTTTCATGTAAAATTTAGAAGAAACAATGATAAATCAGCTAGACTATGAACAGTACATGCTTTTAATTTTTAAGGGAAAGGAAATGGAAGCAACTTTAATGACTAAATAATAACCAGCATCTGCATTCAAGCTGGACTTGCGTATAGCCGACATCCGAATTCTCCACTGCAGCAGTAGCCTTTAGGCTACATGGGTTGTTTCCCTGCCTAGTAAACAACAGGGCAGCTTCCCATAGCCCCAGTGAGGGAACTCATCAGTCAGAGAGAAGATGACACAGAGAAAGAAGAGCCTAACAATCCTGTAGGAAAAAAAATAACAAAAACATATAAAGTAGAAATACACATAACCCGACTTTATATCCTAACTACAACTATATACAAGATTAGGGGGGATGGAGGGTGGATGCGGCTACTTCAACAGTGAGGAATTTCAACATCTGCTGTTATGGGTAAGTACAGTTTAAACAACTATAATACGTTCATCATTCCTTAACTTTTAGGCTATTGGAACATCTGCTGTTGTGCAACTTACCCAACTGTATTATGTTCAGCATTCCCAATGCAGCAGTAGCCTTTAGGCTATATGGGTTGATTATCAAAACCTATCTAACCTTGGAAGAGGAAGGATATGGATCCAGGAGCCCCTGGAAAATGGTCCTAGCAAAGCTAGCCCTGGACCTTGAACAGGAATACTATTTGTAATGCTTTGGAAAAGTATGTAAAAAGGACGATGTAACTACCTCTAGAATGCTTCAGGAGTCCACTCCTTTCCAGTATGCCATCACAGAAGACAACGCTCTAGTAGAATGTGCCTTGATAGTTCCTGGAATGGATTTGCTTTGGTAGGAATAATAAAAAGCAATAGCTGTGAGCAACCACCTGAAAACTGTCTATTTAGACAAAGATGTCTTTTTTTCCCCCCTTGATAACAAATAAAAAGATGATCAGCTTTTCTAAAGGACTTAGTTCTGTCAAGATAGTACTGGAGCAGCCTATGTATGTCCAGAGTATGCAAAATCCTTCCTTCCTGTTTTTTGAGGTTCTGGGTAGAAATCTGGGAAACTGATGGCTTGATTCAAAGAAAAGTGTGAAAACACTTTGGGCATGAAAGAGATCATATCCCCATGGAAAATACCACCATGACAGCTTGCAACTCAGATACCCTTCTTGCAGATATCAGAGCAAGAATGAGTACAGTTTTCAAAGTTTCCAAGCCAAGAACCTTAAATCAGCTTCATGAGCAGCTGCAAAAGGTGAAACAGTCAAATTTTCAAACAAAGCTGAGATCCCAAGAAATAAAAAATATATATATTTATGAGGAGGTCTTTGATATAAACCTCCTTTCAGAAACCATTTCACCACCTACAGAGCAAAAAAAAAAGAAGAGACTCCGTGGGCAGACATGGTGAATTGTCTGCAAGATGAATCAATACAGAAGAATAAAAGAGGCCAGAGGTAAGTAACTCACAAATATTTGTGCACCAGTGGTGCAAAATTCCTGATGGGCCCCCGCTTATAAGTTAGACAAACTAGAAAATCGCTTCTACTTACCAATATATGATTCTTACCTCATTTAGTATCTGATGCAGAGCCTCAAGAAATAGCTGCCTAACAGGTACTAGAATTGGATGGTCCAGGCAGGCAGTCAGTTGAAGGTGATTGACACTGGGATATATCAACCTCCTCCTGTGTTGTGTGAGTAGATTCAGTCTGTGCAGAAGCTTGCGAGTAGATCTAGTCTGTGAGGAAGCTTGTGGTTATTTATTTATCCATTAATTCATTCAGTTTGGTAACCAGGGTAAAACACTGAACCAAATGGAGCTCATTCGATGTCAGCCCAGACAAATATAAATTACACTACACAAGCAAGTTAACAAGAAGCATTATGAATACACACACAAAATATTGTGAGAAGAAAACAATGGCGGACAACAGGAATGGGTGGTTAGGGTAAGGAGGAAAGAAGGAGGAGAGTGAAATAGTGAAGGGATAAGAGCGCAAAGTATAAAAGATGGCAAAAGTATATACAGAAGTTAACTACATACAATACATACAATGTGAAAAAGATGTCCGTTATTAGTTTAGGGAAATAATGTGAGAAGGATAAAGGTATATTATTGATGAAGGGGAGAGAGGGCGGTAAGGTAACTTGAGATGATTTTTAAACTGAGCACAGAATGAGGGGTACAAGGTGAGGTCTTTAAGATTAATAGGGAAGGATTCGCACAGGCTGAGCTTAAGATGGAGGAGACTTAGTGCAATGAAGTCTGGCTTGCTAATTCCAGACAAAAGGGAAACCAATATTGCCTGGGCCAAAAGGGAGTCACCACAATAATTTTTTTGGGAATCCTTCTGAATCTTCAGAATTACCTTGGATATCAGTGAAAACAGTGGAAAAGCGTAAATGAGCAATCCTTTCCAAGGGAATGAAAATGAGTCTGTTTGCAAAATTTGTTTAGTTGTTTATTTTGAAAGGAAGCAAACAGATCTATCTGAAGTGCTCCATACAACTGGATCAAATACTGGAAGACGGCCCCGTGTTAAATTTCCATTTGTGAAAGTCTCTCCTGACCCTGCTCAGCTCATCTGCTACTATGTTGTGCTGTCATAGAATGTGGAATGTAAGATACTTGAGAGTTAAGGAATGCTGAAGACCTAACTCCCAGGCTGTCACAGCCAGCCTGTAGAAGAGGCACTATCTTGTATCTAACTGCTTTTTTGTATACATGACTACGGTATTGTCTTTAATCATATGAAGAGGTCTGGTGACACACAGGTGAAGGGGAGGTTTCAAGGCATGGATCACAGCCATCGCCTTTAAAACTGATGAGGTTTGGGCTGTCTGAATAACCCTACAGGCAACCTACACCTTGACAAGTGAAATCTGCCACCCAAGCAAAAGTGGAACCATTTGTGGTGATGGACTGGTTTGGGGAATGAAGAGAGAAAGGGAGACCTGAATTTGTTGCCTCTACTAATACAGTTCTATTTTTAGAAAGCCCAAAACCTGGAATTTGATTTTCTATAGCATATAAATGCTGGGACAATATGTTTTTTTTTTAGAAAAAAACTGCATCTTTCTCATGTGTTACCTGGTTAGAGGAATCATGAGACTCATAGTAGCCATGAACTCTAGGATCCTGAGAAGTTTCTCTTGCTAAAGTCGTTGACTTTCTGGAAAAGCTCAGCAGAGATTGCAGATAAAAATATACCCTCTCATATCAAAAGGCCTGTGAAGGTAGCTGAGAAAACGAACCCTGTAAGACAGGGTCAAGGAGGAATTTGAAACATTTATTTGGAAGCTCAGATTGGTTAGAAGAGATATAACCCATGTTAATGATTCTTGACATCTAGAGAACAACACTGCAAAGATAAGTTGCCTAAATAAGGAAATGTGTGAATGCCATTCAGTCTGCAATATGCTATGACAAGGGTTAGACATTTTGAACATCCTTAAAGCTGTAGATAATCCAAAGGGAAAAGCAGAAAACTTCTAATGTGGCCTAGAAACAGAGAACTTTGAAAATTTCCATAGGCCAGTGGCTATGAGAATGTGACACTAGGCATATTTTAAGTCTACTGCTACCATATAGGAGAGTAACTGGTCCTACCAAGACGACATTTTGAATTTTGATACTTCCACATACAAGTTTAGAAATGAAAGATCGAGTACTTGTCTCCAAGAAGCCTCTTTCTTTGGTACCATGAACATTCTGGAATAGATGCCTTTGCCCCCTTGACTTACATGCACTCATTCTATTAACTTGTGTTAAATGACTGAAGATTCTGAAGAAAATGTACTGTTTGATTAGGACGATGGGGAGGAAGTTTTTCAATCCAGTGGCATTTGTAACCCTCGGGCACCTCTTTTAACAAACAAGAGTCTGAAACAATATTTTGCCAAAGAGAGATATTTATGGCCAATTTGTGGGGCAAATATGAAGAGATACTGACCTGCGGAGTGGGAGGGTAGGAGGAATGCTGGCACAGTCATTCTGTACTGATGCTCTGTCCTTTTTACTGAAAAGACCAGTGTTCCTTGTTACTTGCATTCAGCCATCCATTTTTAGTATAATGTTTGCCAGAATATGTCTGGTTTTGCTTACGTGGCTTGTATGTGAAGGGAGACCTATAAAATTTGTACCGGGAGATATGAAGCATCTTTGGAACTCTCTAGATCAGTTTCCAACTTTCATCATATTATTTGATAAGCTGCACAGCAGATCAGCCAGACAACTCTTTTTCTAAAGTAAAGTTAAGATTTCAGACTTTACCTCATCAACAAATTTTGGTTAAGTACCAAACATATCTTTTCAACACTGGAGCAACAGCAGTGGCCATAAACACAGTATCGGCTCAATCACAGACACACTCAAGAGCATGTCTGGATACATGGGACAAGGTACAAACACAGTTTGATTCTAATAAGAACTTCCTTCTGTAGGAAGGAATCTAGCAAGTTCAGTCAGACCACCCATATAACAAAGCATAAAGTTAGACAAGTATGCCAGGCAACTGAGAATTCTGAAAGCCAAGGTGGAAGAAGAAAACTTTTTTTTTTTTTTTTAATCTAAACAGTCTAACAACTTGCCTTCTTTCTCATCAGGTGAAGGGTTGGTGTTCAATACAAATCTGCTCCCAGCAGTGGACATTGTAGCTGGGTCTAATCTAAAGTATGAGAAAGAAATGTATTAGGTCTGATGCACTTTATATGTTTTATCTGTTTTTTTTGGGGGTTTTTTTTTTTTATGGACTCCACATTTGTAAAATTGTAATCCCTCCTCAGTTCAGGGGAAACCTCTGTTTCTTCACAAAAAAATACCTCACTCATCCTGACTTTGGTCCGATTAAAAGAAAATTCCTCCACATGAAGAAAATAAATTGTACTTTCATCACAATCAGAAAGTTCAGCTTGAGAACCTGCTTTGTTAAAAGAAGTAAATCATCTTTCCTAAGAGTAATTACCTTTTGAGATACAAGTTTAATCTTTTTTTTTTTTTTTTCTTAAATGGAGTCCTTGTATAAGATGACTGAATCAAAGGAGGGATATCTGATCAGTCTAATTGTCTTTTTCCTCAGCTACCCAGTAAATAAATTGTGGAAAGTCTTCCAGTCCTGCAGAAGATTGTTTTCCCATGCCTGAACTGGACACTGGAACAAACAGGACATGGCCGACCCTCCTGTTCATAGTGACCAAAAAGACAACACAGGAAATCAGAGAGATAAATGAGGAACAATCAATGGCCATTACAGCTTCACCCACTAATGACAAAGATGTACAATGAGCCCATGTAGCCAGCAAAGGATCCTTGGTAAGCAATTTTTTTCTTTCTAGGAAAAGTGAAAGTAGAAGCAGCAGGACAGGAGTTAGCTAAAAGCAGTAAGCATTACTGCAGCGAGTCAGTCTGAAGGTAAGCTGTAACATAGCTTACACAAGCAGCAAACAAACTTCTTGTCCCAGCTCCTTCACAATGTAAAAGCACAAGCAGTACACAATTTCCCTGTTAGTGAATTTATTTTAGTGAAAGGCATGCGAACAGTAAAAGAAAAATGGCAGGTACACTGTCATGAAGTGAGCCCATCCCAAAATAAATATTCACGTCACAATTCTGAAAGGTTACAAAAGCAGAACATATATTTGGTCAAAAGTAGACCCTAATTAGCAAAATATGACACGTAGGTAAAAAGAGTGCTCCCTGACAGAAAAAGTACAGTTTTGTACCTACCATAAATGTAGATGTCCGAACAGGAATGCATCTGCAGTCCTTACAAATGGGTTGTCCTGTCGTCAGGCAGCCCTTCGGTCGGCCGGATTCCAAAGTCTGGGTCTGGCCTCGGCTGGTGTCGCACTTCACCCGACGTCATAGCGGCAGCTTTTCGGGTATAAAGGCATCAGCCGACGCCATTTTCCTCAGTGTTTCTTGCCCCAGATGCCAGTAGCCCTCTTGGATAGCTAAATTTTGGATAAATGCCAATGTTTCCAAATAGTAGAAGGCAAACACAAAAAATAAGCATGTATGTACATATATACAAACAAATACACCATAAGAGATCCCCAGCTAGCTATTAGATGGGCAAATACCCTAGGAATACCTCAGAGGGGAAGGAGGGTGGGTAATCCTGACTGCAGATGCATTCCTGTTCGGACATCTACATTTATGGTAGGTACAAAACTGTACTATGTCCTTCAAGGATGCATCTGCAGTCCTTACAAATGGGTAGAATACCATAGCTAAACTAGGGGAGGAGGAAGAAGAAATTATGGTGTAGTTAGGATCCCTTGCAAAACAGCAGTGGCAAACCCTACTCGGGATCTAGAGTATAAAGGTAAGTTATAATGCTTGGCAAATGTATGCACGGAGGTCCAAGTAGCAGCCTCTATAATGTCCTTGGTAGCCACTCCTCGTAAGAAAGCTGTGGTAGTGGCTGTAGCCCTTGTAGAATGAGGCCTGATGTTCTGTGGAGCCTGTTTTCCATGGTAGGAGTAACAAAATCTGATGCAATTCCCTATCCACTTGGAGATTGTCTGTTGATTT